>NC_141536.1:52459373-52618748 GCF_021556685.1 Rattus norvegicus | reverse complement strand
AACAGCTGAAGACCTGTAGAGAGGAAAAACTACACGCCCGAAAGCAGAACACTCTGTCCCCATAACTGGCTGAAAGAAAACAGGAAAACAGGTCTACAGCACTCCTGACACACAGGTTATAGGACAGTCTAGCCACTGTCAGAAATAGCAGAACAAAGTAACACTAGAGATAATCTGATGGCGAGAGGCAAGCACAGGAACCCAAGCAACAGAAACCAAGACTACATGGCATCATCGGAGCCCAATTCTCCCACCAAAGCAAACACGGAATATCCAAACACACCAGAAAAGCAAGACCTAGTTTCAAAATCATATTTGATCATGATGCTGGAGGACTTCAAGAAAGACATAAAGAACTCCCTTAGAGAACAAGTAGAAGCCTACAGAGAGGAATCGCAAAAATCCCTGAAAGAATTCCAGGAAAACACAATCAAACAGTTGAAGGAATTAAAAATGGAAATAGAAGCAATCAAGAAAGAACACATGGAAACAACCCTGGACATAGAAAATCAAAAGAAAAGACAAGGAGCTGTAGATACAAGCTTCACCAACAGAATTCAAGAGATGGAAGAGAGAATCTCGGGAGCAGAAGATTCCATAGAAATCATTGACTCAACTGTCAAAGATAATGTAAAGCGGAAAAAGCTACTGGTCCAAAACATACAGGAAATCCAGGACTCAATGAGAAGATCAAACCTAAGGATAATAGGTATAGAAGAGAGTGAAGACTCCCAGCTCAAAGGACCAGTAAATATCTTCAACAAAATCATAGAAGAAAACTTCCCTAACCTAAAAAAAGAGATACCCATAGGCATACAAGAAGCCTACAGAACTCCAAATAGATTGGACCAGAAAAGAAACACCTCCCGTCACATAATTGTCAAAACACCAAACGCACAAAATAAAGAAAGAATATTAAAAGCAGTAAGGGAAAAAGGTCAAGTAACATATAAAGGCAGACCTATCAGAATCACACCAGACTTTTCGCCAGAAACTATGAAGGCCAGAAGATCCTGGACAGATGTCATACAGACCCTAAGAGAACACAAATGCCAGCCCAGGTTACTGTATCCTGCAAAACTCTCAATTAACATAGATGGAGAAACCAAGATATTCCATGACAAAACCAAATTTACACAATATCTTTCTACAAGTCCAGCACTACAAAGGATAATAAAGGGTAAAGCCCAACATAAGGAGGCAAGCTATACCCTAGAAGCAAGAAACTAATCATCTTGGCAACAGAACAAAGAGAATGAAAGCACACAAACATAACCTCACTTCCAAATATGAATATAAAGGGAAGCAATAATCACTATTCCTTAATATCTCTCAATATCAATGGCCTCAACTCCCCAATAAAAAGACATAGATTAACAAACTGGATACGCAACGAGGACCCTGCATTCTGCTGCCTACAGGAAACACACCTCAGAGACAAAGACAGACATTACCTCAGAGTGAAAGGCTGGAAAACAATTTTCCAAGCAAATGGTGAGAAGAAGCAAGCTGGAGTAGCCATTCTAATATCAAATAAAATCAATTTTCAACTAAAAGTCATCAAAAAAGATAAGGAAGGACACTTCATATTCATCAAAGGAAAAATCCACCAAGATGAACTCTCAATCCTAAATATCTATGCCCCAAATACAAGGGCACCTACATATGTAAAAGAAACCTTACTAAAGCTCAAAACACACATTGCACCTCACACAATAATAGTGGGAGATTTCAACACCCCACTCTCATCAATGGACAGATCATGGAAACAGAAATTAAACAGTGATGTAGACAGACTAAGAGAAGTCATGAGCCAAATGGACTTAACGGATATTTATAGAACATTCTATCCTAAAGCAAAAGGATATACCTTCTTCTCAGCTCCTCATGGTACTTTCTCCAAAATTGACCATATAATTGGTCAAAAAACGGGCCTCAACAGGTACAGAAAGATAGAAATAATCCCATGCGTGCTATCGGACCACCACGGCCTAAAACTGGTCTTCAATAACAATAAGGGAAGAATGCCCACATATATGTGGAAATTGAACAATGCTCTACTCAATGATAACCTGGTCAAGGAAGAAATAAAGAAAGAAATTAAAAACTTTTTAGAATTTAATGAAAATGAAGGTACAACATACCCAAACTTATGGGACACAGTGAAAGCTGTGCTAAGAGGAAAACTCATAGCGCTGAGTGCCTGCAGAAAGAAACAGGAAAGAGCATATGTCAGCAGCTTGACAGCACACCTAAAAGCTCTAGAACAAAAAGAAGCAAATACACCCAGGAGGAGTAGAAGTCAGGAAATAATCAAACTCAGAGCTGAAATCAACCAAGTAGAAACAAAAAGGACCATAGAAAGAATCAACAGAACCAAAAGTTGGTTCTTTGAGAAAATCAACAAGATAGATAAACCCTTAGCCAGACTAACGAGAGGACACAGAGAGTGCGTCCAAATTAACAAAATCAGAAATGAAAAGGGAGACATAACTACAGATTCAGAGGAAATTCAAAAAATCATCAGATCTTACTATAAAAACCTATATTCAACAAAACTTGAAAATCTTCAGGAAATGGACAATTTCCTAGACAGATACCAGGTATCGAAGTTAAATCAGGAACAGATAAACCAGTTAAACAACCCCATAACTCCTAAGGAAATAGAAGCAGTCATTAAAGGTCTCCCAACCAAAAAGAGCCCAGGTCCAGACGGGTTTAGTGCAGAATTCTATCAAACCTTCATAGAAGTCCTTATACCAATATTATCCAAACTATTCCACAAAATTGAAACAGATGGAGCCCTACCGAATTCCTTCTATGAAGCCACAATTACTCTTATACCTAAACCACACAAAGACCCAACAAAGAAAGAAAACCTCAGACCAATTTCCCTTATGAATATCGACGCAAAAATACTCAATAAAATTCTGGCAAACCGAATTCAAGAGCACATCAAAACAATCATCCACCATGATCAAGTAGGCTTCATCCCAGGCATGCAGGGACGGTTTAATATAAGGAAAACCATCAACGTGATCCATCATATAAACAAACTGAAAGAACAGAACCACATGATCATTTCATTAGATGCTGAGAAAGCATTTGACAAAATTCAACACCCCTTCATGATAAAAGTCCTGGAAAGAATAGGTATTCAAGGCCCATACCTAAACATAGTAAAAGCCATATACAGCAAACCAGTTGCTAACATTAAACTAAATGGAGAGAAACTTGAAGCAATCCCACTAAAATCAGGGACTAGACAAGGCTGCCCACTCTCTCCCTACTTATTCAATATAGTTCTTGAAGTTCTAGCCAGAGCAATCAGACAACAAAAGGAGATCAAGGGGATACAGATCGGAAAAGAAGAGGTCAAAATATCACTATTTGCAGACGACATGATAGTATATTTAAGTGATCCCAAAAGTTCCACCAGAGAACTACTAAAGCTGATAAACAACTTCAGCAAAGTGGCTGGGTATAAAATTAACTCAAATAAATCAGTTGCCTTCCTCTATACAAAAGAGAAACAAGCCGAGAAAGAAATTAGGGAAACGACACCCTTCATAATAGACCCAAATAATATAAAGTACCTCGGTGTGACTTTAACCAAGCAAGTAAAAGATCTGTACAATAAGAACTTCAAGACACTGAGGAAAGAAATTGAAGAAGACCTCAGAAGATGGAAAGATCTCCCATGCTCATGGATTGGCAGGATTAATATAGTAAAAATGGCCATTTTACCAAAAGCAATCTACAGATTCAATGCAATCCCCATCAAAATACCAATCCAATTCTTCAAAGAGTTAGACAGAACAATTTGCAAATTCATCTGGAATAACAAAAAACCCAGGATAGCTAAAGCTATCCTCAACAATAAGAGGACTTCAGGGGGAATCACTATCCCTGAACTCAAGCAGTATTACAGAGCAATAGTGATAAAAACTGCATGGTATTGGTACAGAGACAGACAGATAGACCAATGGAATAGAATTGAAGACCCAGAAATGAACCCACACACCTATGGTCACTTGATTTTTGACAAAGGAGCCAAAACCATCCAATGGAAAAAAGATAGCATTTTCAGCAAATGGTGCTGGTTCAACTGGAGGGCAACATGTAGAAGAATGCAGATCGATCCATGCTTATCACCCTGTACAAAGCTTAAGTCCAAGTGGATCAAGGACCTCCACATCAAACCAGACACACTCAAACTAATAGAAGAAAAACTAGGGAAGCATCTGGAACACATGGGCACTGGAAAAAATTTCCTGAACAAAACACCAATGGCTTATGCTCTAAGATCAAGAATCGACAAATGGGATCTCATAAAACTGCAAAGCTTCTGTAAGGCAAAGGACACTGTGGTTAGGACAAAACGACAACCAACAGATTGGGAAAAGATCTTTACCAATCCTATAACAGATAGAGGCCTTATATCCAAAATATACAAAGAACTCAAGAAGTTAGACCGCAGGGAAACAAATAACCCTATTAAAAAATGGGGTTCAGAGCTGAACAAAGAATTCACAGCTGAGGAATGCCGAATGGCTGAGAAACACCTAAAGAAATGTTCAACATCTTTAGTCATAAGGGAAATGCAAATCAAAACAACCCTGAGATTTCACCTCACACCAGTGAGAATGGCTAAGATCAAAAACTCAGGTGACAGCAGATGCTGGCGAGGTTGCAGAGAAAGAGGAACACTCCTCCATTGTTGGTGGGATTGCAGACTGGTAAAACCATTCTGGAAATCAGTCTGGAGTTTCCTCAGAAAATTGGACATTGAACTGCCTGAGGATCCAGTCATACCTCTCTTGGGCATATACCCAAAAGATGCCTCAACATATAAAAGAGACACGTGCTCCACTATGTTCATCGCAGCCTTATTTATAATAGCCAGAAACTGGAAAGAACCCAGATGCCCTTCAACAGAGGAATGGATACAGAAAAAGTGGTACATCTACACAATGGAATATTACTCAGCTATCAAAAACAACGAGTTTATGAAATTCGTAGGCAAATGGTTGGAACTGGAAAATATCATCCTGAGTGAGCTAACCCACTCACAGAAAGACATACATGGTATGCACTCATTGATAAGTGGCTATTAGCCCAAATGCTTGAATAACCCTAGATCCGTAGAACAAAGGAAACTCAAGACGGATGATCAAAATGTGAATGCTTCACTCCTTCTTTAAATGAGGAAAAAGAATACCCTTGGCAGGGAAGGGAGAGGCAAAGATTAAAACAGAGACTGAAGGAACACCCATTCAGAGCCTGCCCCACAGGTGGCCCATACATATACAGCCACCCAATTAGACAAGATGGATGAAGCAAAGAAGTGCAGACCGACAGGAGCCGGATGTAGATCGCTCCTGAGAGACACAGCCAGAATACAGCAAATACATAGGCGAATGCCAGCAGCAAACCACTGAACTGAGAATAGGTCCCCCGTTGAAGGAATCAGAGAAAGAACTGGAAGAGCTTGAAGGTGCTCGAGACCCCAAAAGTACAACAATGTCAAGCAACCAGAGCTTCCAGGGACTAAGCCACTACCTAAAGACTATACATGGACTGACCCTGGACTCTGTCCCCATAGGTAGCAATGAATATCCTAGTAAGAGCACCAGTGGAAGGGGAAGCCCTGGGTCCTGCTAAGACTGAACCCCCAGTGAACTAGACTATGCGGGGAGGGTGGCAATGGGGGGAGGTTTGGGAGGGGAACACCCACAAGGAAGGGGAGGGGGGAGGGTGATGTCTGTCCGGAAACCGGGAAAGGGAATAACACTTGAAATGTATATAAGAAATACTCAAGATAATAAAAAAAAATAAAAAAAAAGAAATACAAAACAAACAAGCAAAAAAAAAAAAAAAAGAACTCAAGAAGCTTACTACCAAAGCAAACAAACAAAACCAAACAAAACAAAACAAAAAACCCCAAAACAAATCAAAACAACAACAAGAAGAAAAAAGGTGAACAACCCAATCAAAAAATGGGATATAGAACTGAGAATTCACAACAGAGGAATCTTGAATGGCTGAGAAGCACCTAAAACATGTTCAAAGTCTTTAGTGATCAGAGAAATGCAAATGAAAACGACCCTACACCAGTCAGAATGGCTAAGATCAAAAACTCAGGTGACAACACATGTTGGCGAGGATGTGGAGAAAGAGGAACACTCCTCCAATGTTGGTAGGATTGCAAACTGGTGCAACCACTCTGGAAATCAATTTGGAGGTTCCTCAGAAGATTGGAAATAGAGCTACCTAAAGACCCAGCTATGCCACTCTTGGGAATATACCCCAAAGATGCCCCACCAGGCCACAGGGGCATGTGTTCCACTATGTTCATAGCGGCCTTATTTGTGATAGCCGGAAGCTAGAATCAACCCAGATGTCCAGGACAGAAGAATGGATACAGAACATGTTGTTCATTTACACAATGGAATACTACTCAGCTATTAAGAATAAGGGCATCCTGAGTTTTGCAAGCAAATGGATGGGACTAGAAAATATCCTGAGTGAGGTAACTTAGACCCAAAAGGACATGCACGGTATGTACTCATTATTAAGTGGATATTAGCCAAAACAATTTTTAAAAAGGTACAGAAAACCCAAGATACAGTCCACAACTCAAAAAGGTCAGCAAACTAAAAGGCCCAAGTGAGGACAGCTCAGTCCCACTTGGGAAGAAGAAGAAAGCAGCCACAAGAGGGTAGGGAGGGAGGAACAGGGAAGAGAAAGGAGATAGGATAGGGGAGGAGAGGGGAACATGATCTGGTATTGGGTGGGAGAAAAGGACTGAAGCCCTGAGGGCCAGCAGAAAGAATGGAAATAGGATACCTCGGGAGGAAGGAGGTTGGGATGACCCTCTAGAGTGTACCAGAGTCCTGGGAAGTCTCAGGACTTAAAGGGGGGGACCCTAGATGAAACGCCCTACAGTGGGGAGAGGGAACTTGTAGAGCCCACCTCCAGCAGAAAGACAGGGCATCAAGTAAGAGATGGGGTTCTATCCCACAGTCAAAGTTCTGACCCATATTTCTCCCTGTCTGAGAGAAATGCAGGGATGGAAAAGGAGGTCCAGGGCAGGCCTGAAGTGGGATCCAGCTCCAGGGGAAGCCCCGAGACCTGACGCCATTACTGAGGCTATGGGGCATTCACAAAAGGGACCTATCATGCCTGTCCTCTGAAAGACCCAACAAGCAGCTGAAAAAGTCAGATATGTGCCCCCAACCAATGAACAGAAGCTGCTGACCCCTGTGGTTGAATTAGGGGAAAGCTGGAGGAAGCTGAGGAGGAGGGCAACCCTGTGGGAGGACAAGCAGTCTCAATTTACCTGGACCCCCAAGATCTCTCAGATCACCAACCAGGCAGCAAACACCAGCTGAGATGAGGCCCAACACATATACAGCAGAGGACTCCCGGGTCTGGGTTCAGTCAGAGAAGATGCACCTAAACCTCAAGAGACTGGAGGCCCCAGGAAGTTTAGAGGACTGGTGGGGTGGGTGGGCTGGGGACATCCTCATGGAGGGGGTTGGGGTTGGAGGGTGGACAAGGAAGGGAATAAAATCTGAAGTCTAAATATAAATAAATAAATATTTTAAATCAAAGGAAACTCTTATTGGAACAGTCCATGTCATAGATCATCACTGACTAGAATTGTCGCAGTGACAGAGATCATTTTGACAGAAGAGGAGGATGTGTAGAAAGTAAATCCCTTACGTAATTTGCTTATTCACAGAACTGTAATTTGACCTTAAGTAACTGGCATGTTATGGAGTTGATTCACTTACAGGATCTAGTAATTTTCAGAAAAATATGGAGCAACAGAACTAAGATACTGTTTAGTTTTAAATGGAGGTTTCTAAGAATATTCTAAGAATTAGAAGATGGTAAAATATTTTTAAAAATAAACACAAAATTAGAATTATTCTACACAGTGGTATGTAATTATATGAGTGTGCCTATGCTATCTTGTTAAAGAAAGTGATACATTTACATACCAATGAACGAGCATTTCCATGGTTGTCATGTCTTTGTTGTTCTGACGATATTATTTCTTTGTCTGGAATTGCTGTTGAACACACATTTACACAATACCAGTTATAATGCAGTAGTACAAAACATGAAAATATTACATGGAAATAACTAGAAGTGTCTAAACTTAGTTACAATAAGTGGTGAGTTTTTATCTTCCCAAGTCATGGTTTCTAGAAACCATGTGTGTGTATGTGTGTGTGTGTGTGTGTGTGTGTGTGTGTGTGTGTGTGTGTGTACGTGTGTAATGTGTAGCTGTAAATTTAATATCTTAGACGGTGCTGGGAATCACTCAAGGTTTACATACAGAGGCTTATCACGCATTTGTGATACCTGGGTATTGTTGTGCAAGGTCTTGTCTGTTATGCTCAAACAGAAATAATAGTGGATGGATAAGGAAGGAAGGAGCCCCAAGATCAGTGTATGCGGGGAACAGATAGCAGAGGAGGAGGAGAGGGGGGCAGAGGGAGAGAGGAGGAGGAGGGGGGAAAGGCAGAGGTAGAGCAAGAAAGGGTAGAAGAGTTGGAGGAGTAGTACTTAGGAAGAGATTTGATGGGCAAGCATCAAAATATAAATTTTATAATTTATAATTACACACACCAACAGATAATTTTTAAAAATATTTATTTATTCATTTACTCGTGTGTGGGTGTGTGTCTGTCTGCCTGTATGTCTGTATGTCTGTGTGCATAGGTGCTCAACATGAATGGCCCACATGGAGATTTGAAGAAAACCTAAGAGTCATTTTCTCATGCTACCTTGTGGGATACAGGAATGAGCTCAGGTCATTAGGTCTGTGCATAGTCTCCTCTGACCAACCAGCTTTCTCACTGGCTCGGGTGAATTTAGAAGAGAAAAATGATTACATTTGTCTATGTTTCATTCTATATTATGCTGTAATGTTTATATTCTATCATATGATCTGTACCAAGAGGACAGACTATGACAGCAGAGACTAAATGCAGTGACAAACTAAATAGAAGAAAAAGGAGAAATCAAAATCACAGCCTCCTAAGCCTTGTACAATTATTGTGTTGTTCAGGATAGTTCTGAATTACCAAGGTTAGGCCAACATTGGTCTCAACTTCTGGTTGTATCGGAAAATGCAAGAAGTTCAATTCTTTCCACCTTTCCAATAATTATTTGCTGGCTTTGGGAAAGACACACACATTAATCAAAATAGGAGTCACTAACTGGTGCAGGATTTTCAAGGTGAACTGAGGAATGTGGAGTCATACACTTAGAAATATCAATGTATACAATGTGTGTGTGTGTGTGTGTGTGTGTGTGTATGTATGTGTGTGTATGTGTATG
The DNA here is from genome assembly GCF_021556685.1 of Rattus norvegicus. Taxonomy (NCBI): domain Eukaryota; kingdom Metazoa; phylum Chordata; class Mammalia; order Rodentia; family Muridae; genus Rattus; species Rattus norvegicus. The sequence goes on along the minus strand of NC_141536.1, from coordinate 52,609,391 downwards.
CGAGTGTGTGTGTATGTGTACGTGTGTGTGTGTATGTGTGTGTATGTGTATGTGTGTGTATGTGTATGTGTGTGTATGTGTATGTATGTGTATGTATGTGTGTGTATGTGTGTGTATGTGTGTGTATGTATGTGTGTATGTGTGTGTATGTGTGTGTGTGTGTGTGTGTGTGTGTGTGTGTGTGTGTGTGTGTGTATGACACCAATAAAGGGAGGAGGAGGCCATTAATTTGGAAAGGAACACCGGGTGGCAAGCAGGAGAGCTTAGAGGGAGAAAACTGATTTTTACTTTTTTCTATGTACTCTATAATTTTCCCATCATTCATTTTCCTATCTCAAAGTCTATCTTCCTCATTCTATTTTATGAATTTCATAAATTATACTGACCATTTCATTAAGTTTAGCGCAAGAATTATAAAATTAAAATTATAGGCTAGTGACCATTGTAGAGAACTTGCTGCTTGCAGTAGGAAACTAAACCTGTTTACTCATCCCATTTGAACTTTGCTGTCTCTCAAAAACATGAATAGAACCAAAACAATATTTATCTTTCTTTAGGTTCCTGTAAGTCTCAAACAATTATCTAATAGATCTTTTAAAAGATTTTTTGATAACTACTCCTCAGACAACGTTGGATTGACCAGAACCTTTTGATAGCTCATGGAGTTGCTAAAACCCATTGTCAGCTCTGTTGTGGTCTTCGATGGTCATCCATCAAAGGAGAGAATCAATGGCTGTGCTGGTTGGGCGCTCTCAACCTGATCCAACGCTATACATATTTAGGAAGAGAGAGTGTTAATTAAGAAAATGCCTCCATAAAATTGGCATTTCTGTGGGACATTGTCTTGATTAATGATTGCTGCGGTAGCCCACTGTGGACAGTGTCACCTTTGGGCTTGCAGCCCTGGTGTGTATACACATGCCCTTCACTGATTCCTTTTTCTCCCTCAATTGCTCTCCTGTCATTCCCTTCTTTGCCTTGCTATTCCTCAGACATTCAGAAACTTTGTGATATATTTGGTATCTCAGTTTCTTTAGCAGTTTATTCAGTTATGTTTGCAGAAACTGTTTATACGTGGCTGTCTGAAGCTTAACTTCCTATGTGAGAAATAGGTAAGTGTATTTGACTGGGAGAATAAGCCAACCCTTCTAATTCACACAACTCTTCACCCCAAGGGCTGCACATAAAAAAAAATACATGTTACCTTTCACTTCCGCATTTGTGATATTTTCTGGTCTTTCATCCGTAATCCTAGCCAAATGAACCACGTCATTCTCCTTTGAAAAAGTCTCAGAGGTCGTCTGTTAAAATTAACATAAAAATGAGCTGCAAAATGTCTTTCTTATAAAGAGTATCTGAATGCCTCATTCCAAAAGCAATCGGACTGAAAGGCAGCATGTATGGGAAATCGTGTCATTCAGACTGAAAACCTTACATTCCCCTTACAGTGAGCACCACACACAGAGAAATCTGAAACATATTCTTGGAATCAGAATAGCTAGCTATCAAGTATGTGTCAATGAGCAAAAATAAATTAGGATAATTTTTAATTTAATAGGAGAGTTTATATCAAATGCACAACTAATATTTTTAACCTATAGAAATAAATTCCAAGTGTTATTTGTAACTCTTTGATAGTAAAATCACCACTACAATGCTAGAAACTTCTACCTGCAACAGAGAAATGCACAAACAAATGCTTTTAGTTTCCTGAGGATTCCACAAACCAATACAATTAATCACAGGCACTGAGTGTTTTTACCATGAAAACTGGCAAAAAGTGTGTGTGTGTTTCATTTATTTGCTCAAGGTCAAGTACTGTTTCTGTCTTAGTGTTGTCATAGAGTAGTGATAATAATAATTAAATCATAATAACATATAGAGCTCTTCATCACAACTCTGCTTCTGATCTTACTCCCATATCATAGACTGAGGAACTGATGGCAAGGGGTTGCACACAATGGGAACACCAGTGTGGCATAGTGTCACAGGCTAGTCTTTTCCTATCAAGTATAAGCCATTAAGTTCATCAGATGTTTAGTACTTACTGTGCAACACCTAAAGGGCCCTATGTGTTTGGAGGTACCTGCTGGCACCTTCTTACATGCAGTCAATAAAGATGTGCAGCAGCAGTAACAACAGATGGACTCAAACAAAAATAATGTCAATTGTCAATATAGAAGAGACATTGGAATGCCAAACTCAATGTTCCATTAGCAGAGAAAAGAAAGGTATTTCTAAAAGGTAGGATAGAAATGATCTTTTACAAGGAGAACTGAGACAAAAGGTACTTGGAAGTATTAACTCATTTCAGTGATAAACACTGACATAAGAAACTGCCGGATTTGTGACGACTTGCAGACTTTAGGGGATGTACTGAGCTGTTTATTCCTGAGGCTGTGTTCTGAGTTTAACAAGTCATTATTTTATGGGGCCAACACATGAAGTTTCACATGATTTTCACATGGATATTGACCAACAAAACTAAGACCAGATTTCGATTTGAATATACAAGGACCCCAAGAATGTTTTTAAGATAATAAGATGGTAAAATTTATTTTAAATAAAGAACATAGTTGTGACTGATTGTTCTGACTGTTTGGTATGTGACTGTATTTGTCTTTTTATATTCTTAAGCAAACGAAACAGTATTGAATGAGACTCATCAATGTAATATTTACATACCCAGGACTGTATACTTTGGAGGCTCCCATGCCTTGTGAGCCCTTCCACTGATGTTTCTTCCTTGCCTGATTCTTCTGACAAATGAATACATTTAATTAGCATTAACTACAATATTGTAGAAATGAAGGCATTGCAAAGGAAAAAGTTGAACGTTTAAACATAGTTATGATTCTGAATTTTCATTTTTTCCAATTGATCACTTTAAGAGCTCTTACTATTTAATGTTTGCTATATTGTGAGGTACACAAGCTCATACAAATGTAAACACATCACTTAGTCAGACATTAGATAGTCTGAGGTAAAGAGAAATCAGTAACTTTAAACAGATGAAACAGTCAACATGAATGAACTCTAGACACAAAAATGGAAAATGCCATTAAGTATTCAGATTCACAGGGTACATCATTCTGCACTTCATGTCAGAAACATTGCTGTTTTTCTGTATTATATGTGGAAAGATGCAAAAATATAAAAACATGCTTTGTTTCCTTCTTAACATCCTTGTTTCTACTTTTTAAATCCAATCAGTTGTGGGAAGTCTTAATTGATTGGCTATACTGGTTTCTAAATTTAGGTTATCTCTAAAACGGGATCCTTTGTAACTTTATGTAGTTTCTATTATGCTTAAATAATTAAATCATACTACATGTGCATATCATTGGTAACAGATTGGAAGGAACAACATTTTTATCCTGTTTGTGTGATAAGTCATTATTCTTCTTATTCAGTAATTATTGGTTGAAATACTGATAAATGCTAGGTAGAGATTGGAAATTCTATCCTGTCAACAGGAAAGTCACCAACAGATTTCCCACTGGTAAGCCTGGCCTGAGTCATAAGAGTATGGTCAGGTGCACAGAAGCCTGGAAATTGTTAAAACATAAGAGAAGAAATGGGTGTGGGTTATACTTACCCTAAAATATATGGACTGGTGAGGAACAGACCTCAGCTGCTTGGCAATGGGGGTGAAAAGAGGGTAGAGTTGGAAACACAAAGGTGGAGAGGCCAGCCAGATTCTGGTCATTACAACATCACCAGTGCATTTTAGAGTCATGTTTTTGAGTGTCCCTTTGTGACACTTGCACTTGACACAGATCAATGCTGTACATGGGTAAAGCACACCAGCAGAACAAGCACCACGTGTCAGAGGATGCCATCGTTGAAGATAAGGGATGAAAATACAATACTCAAACCTGAGTTAGAAAATGTTTCAGGACTTGTTCATGGCATGAAAAATCTTGTAATATTTATAGTAAGTCACATGCTCTAGGAAAATGGACCTCATTCTGAGATTCAGCACAGACACTGAATGCCATAGTGAATCACCTGGAAGAAACAGTGAATGTAGGTTTCCAATTACTTGTGAATTCCAGGAGAAATGAACAAGTATCTTCACACTTGGGAAATTACTGTAGTCTTCAAGAAAGGCCTGGATACTACAAAACGTGGGCATGCTCGATGACGTCCACTTTCCTGATAATTATTTATAAGCTTTGGAAAGGGAGCAAATGTCAATCATCAAACAGTGGAAGGTGCATAACTGGTCAAGGATTTTCACTGACAACTGTACTTAGGAAGTCAAACATGTGGACTCATTTTTAAAATCATGCCTCTAATATTTGTGTGTATTTTGTAGTTCATATACAAATGTCAACAAGGACATTTGAATTATGGACAAATCACTTTCTTAGATTTGGCGTTGTAACAATGGCAGAGTAAGAACATGGCAAATATTCCAGATTTCACACCACTGCTATCCATGGTATCGAGGTTGCAAATTACCTGATTCGTTGGTGTTTGCATGCGTGCCGACTACTGCTGTGTATCCAAACACACTTCTCCTCTGTATGAATGTGGAGAGGAGAAATTTAATGGTTATTTTTCACTTCATAAAGCATGACGTTAACCATATCAAGAACTATGTATCACGTACTTCCTTGAATTGAGGAGGATATTCCTTTGGAGATCCTAAAAACATGAAGAGGAAGAGAGTCAGCTATGCAAAAATCAGGCAAAATAATCCATTTGTCCAGTAGTAATAGGGGAGTGAATCTTTCCAAGTGGTTAACTTGGAAAATTGTGATCTAGATTTTGGTTTTTGGAGACAATTGTTTGTCCTCCTTTTCTGTTTTAGTTTGTGATAGCAAATAAATGGAATAAAGGTGAGAAAAATAAGGAGGAATTCGTAACTTAAAGGTAGGATTTTTTCAGAGTTGAGTGAGTCTAGTGAGCATCACTGAACTTTCTGAAAGACATTCTCTTAGGTTTCTTCACCGAGAATTCTAATTTTAAACTACATCTCCTTTCTTTTACGTAGAAAGCAATTTTTCACTATAATTATAGTCTTATTTTATTCATTTATTTACACACACATACACACACACACACACACACACACACACACACACACACACACACCACAGCATTCATCTCTATTTAGTAGTACAAATGTATCATCCAATTATAAATGTAGATCCATTTGAGAACATAGAATATTAGCATGTTGGTTCCAATGGGTGCCTATATTTTTATTATTTGCTATTATCTATCTCTTTTGCAACTTTTATGTTCCCTTCAAACTAGCCTAGAAACAAGTCAATATTTATCCTTGTCATGGTTCAGCTGTCCACCAGAGTACTAAGCAGTGGAGACTTGTACAGATCTTTGATAACTACTGACATTACAGTCGGTAGACTAGTAGCTCCTTTTATCCAAGGATATATCTGGAGTCATAAAGCTACTGAATATGGCCAGTGCTATCTATCATGATCCCTGAGAGGGAAAGAAAAAAATGAGGGTAAACCAAAAAAAAAGAAAAAAAAATCTGTCTCCATTGATCTACTTTCTCCATTCCAGCTCAATTTCCAGAGAATAATAGCATTTCCAGAAAATACCAAGAGGTGGGGTCAATGAGCCCAAGGGATATGATTTAAATTCTTTATAATTTTTTAATTATTTGATAATTTCATACATTATATTTTGGTCATATTCATTTCCCTTCCATTAACTTTTTCCAGGTCCACCCCTTTCACTGGCTACCCAATTCTTAGTCCTTAAAAAAAAATCCACATCGTAACCAAATTGTGTGACCCAGATATTCTGTCTACATATCACCTTCTAACTACACATACTCCTTCCCTACATTCCCTGTCCTCCATCTGTAACTCTGTCCTCATTTGTAGCATGGCTTCTCTGTATTGCATTTTGACTAAATACCCCTTAGATCTTACAATGCCCTGTAATTTATTGAACAGTTCAGCTGGTTTACTTACACATTCAGTTAGTGCATGCAGAAACTATTGGAAATCAATCCTATTACCATTTAACTTCTACTTTAAGTCAATATATGAAGAATAATTGCATTTCTACTTTCAAATGTTGGTCCTCCTGATTTAAATAACTATTCTACCCATGGACATCTCATAAACATAGCTCATACCTTTCATGGCTCCACTTATAATAGCTTTTGTTCTTTCATCTACAATCCAAGGTAAATGGTTCACATCTTTCTTCTGTAGAAGACATTCGGACATAAGCTATGGAATTTAACATAAAAATGAGCTGCATAAATGACTTAGAAACTAACAAGAAATTGGAGTTTTCATTTTAAAAGCAAAAAGAAGAGAAATTAAGAAAAGAATTCATATGACCACATGTTATTGGAAAAGATTTAGCTCATCCATACTAAATCCAAATTTTACTTCATAGGTGTTGATAAAAAAGGGGAAGGCTTAAAGGCCATCATAACCATTTTTGTAGAAAGATTGGTAGGTGTCAAATACATGGTAACCAAGAAAGACACAATTAAGATTATTTATCTTAAGCTTTCAAAACAATATTACACATATATGAACATATAAATAATATATCTTATGGATGAAAAGAATTCTATCATGCATCTGCATTTTATGAAAAAAATCACCAGAGCACACTTTAATAAAGCAAGTCACAAATGTAGAGTGTGGAGAGTCTTCCACTACCAAGGAACAAGACACATGGAAACCTAGTAGTTTTGCCAAAGTAACACAAAAATGTTCAGTCTCACTTCTTATTCTGATAAAAAAAATAGCATCACCATCTTAGTGTGTGCTTGGTAATGAATATTAAAAAGGAGGGGGCTTGAGAGATGGTTGAGTGTTGTGGGTTGCCCTGGACTTATCTGTATTTTGATGCTAATTCCACTGCCCCAAGGACAGCTGCCTAGTCAGGAATCAGGTGACTTCAGCAGAACTTTCTCCCCATTGAATTTGTAAAGTACAGGTGAGGAACAGGTACAGGATAGAAGGAGGCCTATCATTGGAGGAGAAGGAAGGATGGGTGGGAGAGAAGTTTGAAGGAAGGAGAGGAGACTGGAAGAGAAAGGAAGAGACAGGAGATAGTAGAGGGAGAGAAGCCGTGGCAGGACAAGATGGCAGGTGACCTTAAGATTCCGCTCTGTGTATTTACAGGCTGTTATCAATGTTCCTAAGGGATGGATGGGCTTTGTATGTTTAAGTGGGCAATTATATCTTATCAATTGGATCTAAGATTATTGTGTTGTGTGTTCTTTTATGTGAGGGTTTGAGTGTAGGAAAGTGTGCGGCTGGGATGTGTTTCTGCCAAGTTATCTGGAGCACTGCGATGCAGGACCTAGCGAGGTAAAAGACACACTTTTTTTTTATTTTTATATTTTTACAACAACAGTTGAGTAATTAAGAACAATTCCTGTTCTTGTAGAGACTTGGGTTCGATTCCAGGCACCCTCGTGATGGCTTTCAGTTGCCCTTAATTCCAGTTGCAGATGGTCTGGAACTCTCTTCTGGACTCTGCAGCCAGTTAGTCACACATGCACTGCACATGCTTACATAAAGGCAAAGCCCTCCAACACATAAAATGAAACTAAATCTTTTGGGAATGGGGCTCATAATGTTGGAAGGAAGATATGGAGGGCAATAAACAACAGGATACCTCATATTTATTAGCATCTGTATTGATTGCATTTGCAAAAGCCTTTGAATATCTAGAGATAACAGCCTCATCTGGAGTATAAAATTTTTACGGTGCATTGTACAGTAGACAGATAATAATAGCAACATATTCACAATCAAGCATTTAAATAGTCTTACAGAGAACATCAGGCCTAGTTATCAAAGATCAGCCAAACACGTTAACTCAAAATTCTTCCTCAAATGCAATAGATACAGATATGTGGATCAATAGAAGGCATCATAGACAGTTTTCACACAGTGAGTGTAGTGCTTAGTAACATTCATAAGATTTGAAGGTGCATGTCCTTTACATGGAGGGAGACCTTTATACAGGTGCCAGGAAGGCAACTTTATACATGAAGAAAAACGCTGCTGTGCTGAAAGTGCACACTAAGCGACATTAATGAACACGGCAGTAACTTGTTTGACCTTATGTTCTACACCGAACAGAAGAATAGTGGAAGAAATCTACAACTAGTGGAGGTCTGCCTGAGAGTCAAAAGGGAGGCAGCTGTATAAAAGTGGGAGTATTAAAATAAAAACTAGACAAGCAAAGAATAAATACTAAATATTGATAAACTATTTCCTAGGATGGCCTAACAAACTAAATTCATTTACTTTCACTAATCTGTTAAACAAAACAAAGCTGTGAGAAATAAGGACCACAGATTAAATAGTTACATACCATTGAGTCTGTGCTTCCAAAGCTGTTATCTGTTGTGTGCTCTTCTGTGGATGTCACTTCAGTGCTTGATACTGCTGACAAGTGCATACAGTTAAGTACAGTAAAATATAGTGAAATACATAAAATGAAAATATAATAAACAAATACTTAAATTTAGTTTAACATTGATATTTTTTATTCTCCCAACTATTCTTTAAACTTATACATTTTTATTGGATATTTTATTTGTTTACATTTCAAATGTTATCCCCTTTCCTGTTTTCCCCTCCACAAACCCCCTAACCCATCCCCCCTGCTTCATGAGGGTGCTCCCCCACCCACCCATACACTCCCACCTCACTGCACCCCCCCCCCAGTATTCCACTACACTGGGGCATTGAACCTTCACAGGATCAAGGTCCTCTCCTCCCACTGATGTCAGATAAAGCCATATTATGCTATGTATACATCTGGAGCCAAGGGTTTCCTCATGTGTACTCCTTGGTTTAATCCCAGGGAGCTCGGGAGGTGGGGAGATCTGGTTGGTTGATATTGTTGTTCTTCGTATAGGGTTGCAAACCCTTCAGCTCCTTCAGTCCTTTCTCTAACTCCTCCACTGGGATCCCCATGCTCAGTTCAAAGACTGGCTGCTAGCATCTGCCTCTGTATTTGTCAGGCTTGGGCAGAGACTCTCAGGAGAAAGCTATACCAGGCTTCTGTGAGCCAACACTTTTTGGCATCCTCAAGGTCTGGATTTAGTGACTGTATATGGGATAGATTCCCAGATAGCGAAGTCTCAGGATAGCCTTTTCTTCAGTCTCTGCTCCATACTTTTTCCCAGTATTTCCTCCTATGAATATTTTGCTCCCTGTTCTAAGAAGGACTGAAGCTTCTGCCCTTTGGCCTTCCTTCTTCTTGAGCTTCATAAGATCTGTGAATTATATCATGTGTATTCCGAACTTTTGGGCTAATATTCACTTAGCAGTGAGTGTATACCACATGTGTTCTTTTTGTGACTGAGTTATCACACTCAAGATGATATTTTCTAGTTCCATCCATTTGCCTATGAATTTCATGAAGTCATTGATTTTTTGCTGAGTAGTACTCCATTGTGTAAATGTACCACATTTTCTGTATCCATTCCTCTGTTGAAGGGCATCTGGGTTCTTTCCAGCTCCTGGCTATTATAAATAAGGCTTCTGTGAACATAGTGGAGCATGTGTCCTTGTTATATGTTGGGGCATCTTTTGGGTATATGCCTAGGAGTGATAGAGCTTGGTCCTTAGGTAGTACTATGTCCAATTTTCTGAGGATCTGCCAGACTGATGTCCAGAGTGGCTGTACCAGTTTGCAATCCCACCAACAATGGAGGAGTGTTCCTGTTTCACCACATCTGCTGTCACCTGAGTTTTTGATCTTAGCCATTCTGACTGGTGTGAGGTGGAATCTCAGGGTCATTTTGATTTGCATTTCCCTGATGACTAAGGATATTGAACATTTCTTTAGGTGCTTCTCGGCCATTCGATATTGCTCAGTTGAGAATTCTTTGTTAAGCTCTGTACCCCATTTTTAGAAGGATTATTTGGATCTTTGGAGTCTAACTTTGTTGTTGTAAAGATATAAAAAATAAAAGAAGTATGGTTGTCTTTTATCCCCACTAGGTCCAGCACTGTGGGGCCCCTAGATATCTGCTTGGTATCTTAATTCTCAGTCAGCAAAGCGTCTCACCCGCTCTGCTCCATCCCATATCACACTGCCAAAGGCCTCTCTCTGAGCCTGGCGGCAGTCTCTCTACCTATCTAGTTCCCAAGGCAGGTTTCCATGCCAGAAACACACTTCAGGACTCTGTGGCGGCCCAGACCAGCTTCTGCACGCTTTCTTGTTGAAAATGCTATCTTTTTTCCACTGGATGGCGTTAGCTCCTTTGTCAAAGATCAAGTGACCATAGGTGTGTGGGTTCATTTTTGGGTCTTCAGTTCTATTCCATTGATCTATCCACCTGTCTCTATGCCAATACCATTCAGTTTTTAATTACGATTGTTCTGTAATACCGCTTGAGGTTCAGTATGGTGATTACCCCAAAAGGTCTTTTATTATTGAGAATAGTTTTTGCTGTCCTGTGTTTTTTGGTTATTTCAAATGAATTTGCAATTTGCTCTTTCTAACTCTATGAAGAATGGAATTGGAATTTTGATTCAGATTGCACTGACTCTGTCAATTGCTTTCAGCAAGGTGGCCATTTTTACTATGTTAGATCTGCCAATCTTTTGGCATGGAAGATCTTTCCATCTTCTGAGATCTTCGATTTCATTCTTCAGACACTTGAAGTTCTTGTCATACAGACCTTTCACTTGCTTAGTTAGAGTCACACCAAAATATTTTATATTATTTGTGACTATTGTAAAGGGTGTCATTTTCCTAATTTCTTTCACTGCATGTTTGTCCTTTGTTTATAGGAAGTCTACTGATTTGCTAGATTTAATTTTATATCCAGCCATGTTGCTGAAGTTGTTTATCAGGTATAGGAGTTCTCTGGTGGAATGTTGGGGGTCACTGGATTTGTGGAAAGATACTGTGTAAATTTGGTTTTGTCATTGAATATCTGGTTTCTCCATCTATGGTAATTGAGAATTTTGCTTAGTATAGTGGTGTGGGTCTGTATGACATCTCGCCAGGATCTTCTGGCTATTAGAATCTCTGATGAAATGTCTAGTGTAATTCTGATAGGTCTGCCTTTATATGTTACTTAACCTTTTTCCCTTACTGCTTTTAATATTCTTTCTTTGTTTTGTGCATTTGGTGTTTTGACTATTCTGTGACGGGAGGAATTTCTTTTCTGGCCCAATCTATTTGGAGTTCTTGTCTGTTTATGGGCATCTCTTTCTTTAGGTTAGGGAAATTTTCTTCTATAATTTTGTTGAATATATTTACTGGCCCTTATGTTGAGAGTCTTTGCTCTCTTCTATACCTATTACTCTTAGGTTTGATGTTTTCATTGTGTCCTGGATTTCCTGGATGTTTTGGGTTAGGATCTCTTTGCATTTTGCATTTTCTTTGACTATTGTGTCGATGTTTTTTTTTTTTTAACTCTTCCCACTTTTTTTATTTTGACATCATGATAGTTCCATAAATTTAAAGTGGAAGATAGCTGTTCAATAAAAGCCATTTCATATATATAATATACATAAGTTATTTTAAAAGTCTGTCATATAACAGATTGATTTGGTGCTACCAAAAACTTACGATACAAATAAATGACTACAAAGGAAACCATCACTAAACTAAGACACACAGGAACAACGCTGCATTTCAGGGGGAAAAAACCCAAATAATTTCTATCATGTTAAAGGAATCACGTTCATTTGTCATTGTGTGCATAATCATATTCCTTTAAAGCAGACTCCTCAGAACCTTTAAATTTAAAAATGTTCAGGTATAAGTCTTTCTATACATTCAAAAACAATCATATTCTGATTACATACAATGCTTTCATCGTGCAAAAAAAAGCCTTAGTCAATTGTTTTCTAAGGTCTAACGTCAAATGAACCAATATCAGCCATTTACTGAGCAAGCTGTCAGTCAGAGAAGTCCAGAGATCAAGCTGCTGAGATGCCCTTCCTGTGTGTCGATGTTTTGCTATCTTTTGCACCCGAGATTCTCAGATTCTCAGGCACAGATGGAAACCAGAAGGATCCTGTGCCTGGACTCTCCACAGTTCCTGTGCCCTGTGAGCTCCTGGTGTGTCCCTCTTTGGACACTTATCAGAGCAACAGTGGTGGTCTCACCTGTGAACTTAGGAGTGACAGGACTCCTGGGAGACCAGCTCTTTCCAGGCAGGATTTGGGTATGAAATGCTGTGCCACAGGTTTAGCTCCGGGGTGCAGATGGAACCCGGAAGGATCCTACCCCCAGCTGCTCTCTTAAACCTACTCTTAATTTTTAGCTGAATATATAACGTTTTGGAGAATTTTCTTTTACTATTTATTTGTGTGTCTGTATTCATAGGCATGTTCCAGCATGTGATTGCTGGCATAGATCAAAAGAGAGAGCCAGATCCCCAAGTCCTAGATTTGAAGAGAATTATGAGCTACTTGATCAAATTCTGGTCCACTGAAGGAGCAGCGGCAAGTGCTACTAACAGTTGAGCCATGTCTCCAGCACAGAAGATATAGTTCTCTTGCAGATACTTGTAATCATGTAAAGCACACATACATACATACATACATACATACATACATACATACATACACACACACAGGTTCTATACATGTAACTTTTTACTGACATTATTTTGCTACATGTTAAACAAACATAATGATTTAAAAACTTCATCCACAAATTCATCAGCAGAACATAGGTGAAAACACCACCAAAGAGAATAGTTTACATTTTCGCTGCAGTATTCAACAGACATTCATCTCCTAAAAGACACACACACACACACACACACACACACACACACACACACACACACAAAACACACACACACATTTAAAAATATAGTAACAAAAACTTGAAATAGATATTTATAAAGTATAAGACATCTCCTGGTATGTGATTTTCTCTTTTGATTTGATACTGACTTTGTAAACCATTCTGAGTATTACACTCTTTCCTATTTAACAATAGTATCTAGAACTAGAAAATTGGAATACCAGAATAAATCAGTATCACAGAGAATTAATAAACTGATTCTCATGAAAAATAGTTTTCACTATTTACCCTTTTGAAAATTTCTTTCTACTTAGAAACATGCTCAGAACTCAGATCAACATTTGCCTTTATTTATTTCTTTTCCATCTCAAACCATAATGCAAAGGATCTTCGTGTGCATCTTTTTAGTGTTTGTTTGAAATCTTCATACACTGGTATTTATAACATTCTGCCACACCCTTCTTCTCCCTCACTTCCTCCCATTGTCCTTTCACACAGTCTCAAGTCCATAGCTTATTATTCTTAATTGTCACGTACTTATGATGGTCATTCCTGAAGTATGTTCACTTAACCAGAGTCCCCCATGATCACTATGAAATCTCCCATTAAATTATATTAACCCCCAGTTAGCCTTTTCCATATCTAGGCCTCATCCCTCACTTTCCAGTTCCATACATTAAATCTGCAGAGAAACCATATATTTCCAAGTGAATTTATTTAAACTGACCATTTGATGTACTTGACAACCTCATAGCTCTTTCTGCGGTTTTTCTTCTCCCCAGTTCTCTTATTTTGGCTTCTCTGAAACTCTCTTGGGAAGTATCCACTGTTGGATATTACTGACGTATGGCATACTTGCTATGTTACCTTATGAAAATCAGACACTGTTCTGTGGGGGGGGGGTACTACCATACTTACGGCCTTCCAAACTTGTGAAGATGGCAATGAGAATGGAGACACACGCTCTGCTCCACTGACCCAGTTATGTGTTAAAGACCACCTGCTTGCTGGTGTTTCTAGTGTTATTTAATTCATCTTCTGAAGAAGGGCAGTATTTTTTGCACATTCCTCTACACTCTCCCCCACCCTTGTTCTTGTTAACTCCCCGATCTAAACAAATTTCTCGTTTCCCATTTCCATGTGCTGCATTTAATTATGCTACTTCTCAGACAATGACTCACATTTAATCTACGTCACAACTCAGCTACCCCAGTGGCATACACAACTTCAACCTTTATAGAGAGTGGATTGGACATAATTCTTAAAACCACTTAACCTGGTTAATGTTACAAGGTATGTATCTTGTCTTCTAGCGTGAATAATGTTTGCAGATTAGATTTACATAAGTGATCCTTCAAATCTCTGCACATAAAATGGTGCTCTTACCTTTTGTTTCCATATTAAATTTATTTTCTCTTTCTTGAACAGGAATCCCGGTTAAACAGATAATATCCTCACTCAGTGGATGAGGCTTGGGGATAACCTGTTAAAATTAAAGAAATGAATTAGGGGAAGAAAGCCATCTGACTTGAGGATGGTCTGAAAATCTCAGTGCAGAAGCAGTGAGACTGGGAAACCCGTGAGGGCTGTGTGCACTTTGCATCTCTGGCACAGAGGATCTCATACATTTTATCTAAATCGAGTCACAATTTTGCCTCATACACCACTCACAAGGAAAACCAAATCCATAAGATCTTCAGAAATATTGTTACAGAAAAGAGAACAGTTGTCAAGGAAACATCACAGGTAGAGATATAATCGAAGCTATTTGTTGACTTTTATATGAAATTTATATTACATATACTACACATACACACACAAACATCTTCCAATAGGAAAATAAATGTCATTGCTCATTTATTATTGCTGTTTCAAAAAAAATATCAGGTCATAAGTGTGTTAAATCCTCATATATTCAAAGGACACTCACATGTGAATATTTATATTATCTGGGGCATTTTATTCACTAAAACTAAAGAGTTATTGGACTCTACCAACATAATTACCATAAATTTTTTAAATAAAATGTATCTGTTGTGACATATACTTAGGCTAAAGTAGCGTAGACTTACATTAAAATAGGATGTCCTTCATGTTATCAAAAAACTTATGATAACAACAATATGAAGTATTGTAGAAGTACTAAGTACTTAGTAGAAGTCTAAATTTATTTTAGATGGGGAAACCGGAGCTAACCTGAGTAACACAGAATGAATGAACTTCTCAACGTGGCCTTGCACAACACAGCCTTTCTTTAACTAGAACACGGATATGTTCGTGTATTCAATGAATATATACTATGTTCTATGCGGAACCAAACAAGCATTGTGTATTCAGAGGCAACTTCTGTTAGTTTCTTGTATCTCGTCCATAAATGTCACTCGACGATGATAACAGCAAATAAAGGTTTGCCACTGCACAAAGCGAGTACGAGTTACTGACAAGGTACTGAAAATACCTGAGGATACAAGCACAGTATTCCTCTCTCGGGAAGGTGAGGAAATAATTTAAAAGTTAAAAATCAAAGCTAGATTTTATTAGAAGAATTGATGCAAGGTTTCCAAACATTGAGACAGTTTATTGCTTTGAAGGGAGTGGAGGACATGGGTGAAGTAGCAGGCGTATTTGGTTGCGTGCTCATCAAACAGCACAGTGAAGTGAATTAATTAACATACTATAGAGTTTACACAGAAAAGGGCGGTTTTCTGACAGTTATTTAGTTACACACTAAAGGTGATGTCTAGTGTGCACTATATGAAGAATCTAAGCTGTTTTCTTTTGTTATAGGGGCTTTTTGTTTGTTTGGTTAGTTTTGGTTCTTTGAGGCAGGGTTTATCTGTGTAACAAGTAACTCACTTTATAGATCAGGCTGTCCTCAGACTCACAGAGATCTGCCTGCCTCTACCTCATGAGTGCTGGGATTAAAGATGTGCGCCACCACCATCTGGCTGAAAAATGCTTTTTACATTAAATAAGATATGAAAAATTATTCCACAGGGCAATATGACAAGGAACTTTCTTTGGGTTGCTTATTCAAAACAATTTAGATATTTACTTACCAATGACTGAAAATTTTTCTGACTATCATGTCTCCTCCTTTCTTCTGTCACTTCTTTGCGTAGAGCTGCAGGTGAAGGCAAACATTGAAGTAATATTAACCACAGTGTAGTTTCCTTCTATAAGTCCTGTTACTCCAAGAACACCCTGGCTAACACATAGATAAAATAGAAGTATTATGTAAGACTGCATAGCAATATCTATTGCTTAGTTATATGTTCATATTTTAATAATATTTTCATTTATTCCCTGAGAATTCCATAATTATATTTCAATCACACTCACTCAATTTTGTGGTTTTGAGAACCCTTTATGTTTAGTTGAGACTACTTACTTTATAAGAGCCTTATAGTCATTCAAGACTTATGTGCATCTGTGGACTAACAGTAGACTGTACAAAGTTCAGTGATATTGAGTGATTTCAAATTTTTATCCACAATTTCATCCTTCAGGTTAACATTAATGAACAAACCCATACACAGAATATTTTAGAATACTACCTTTAAGATTCACAGTATGCACTGTTCTCAGCCTCATAACAGAAGGGTTAGGACACCATATGTATATGTATTACATGTAATACATGTAACATGTAATATATGTAATACAATATGTATATTAATAACCCATTAGTCTTTGTACAGTGACTATGAACACACACATATTGTCTTAGTTTCCACTTTCTGTTGTTGTGATTAATATATTGGCAAAAAGAAATCTTGCATCAGTTTTTAAATAGAGTTTAGATTCAGTTTCTAAGTTTTTAGAAATTTGTGATTTTTCCCCCTGAGATTGGAACACTGTGTTTTGTATTCTGTGATGTTTTCCTTGGCTCATAATTCCTCATTACTGTCTTCACTGCATGGAAATCAGGGTGTCAGGGACTTGAAGCCACTAGCTTAGAGAGAATCAATGCACACATGCTTGGACTCCGCTCCTTTTCTTCACTCTTGTGGAGCTCAGGATCCCATTTCTGGGAATTATGCCCTCTGCAGTGGGCGAGTCCTCCCATTTCCGTTAGTCCCTCACTGAAATGTTCACAGGCAAACCTGACCTAGACAATTCACTGAGGCTCTTCCCCGGTGGGTTCTGCTGGTGTGAAGTTGACAAAACTAGCCGTCACATGTTTAAAAATTTTCTACCTTACCTTATAGTTTGCTTCTGTGAATGTTCAAGCCCTTCTGTTTAGCGTCCATTGACTGCCCATCTTTCTAGAAAAATAGGCCCTCTATTTTGGAGTCCTTTACAACGACCTGATTTCCTACTGTGTTTTAATACTTCAACTGTAAAAAATGTTGAATGTGTAGATTTTGAGATGATGAGTTGGAAGGAGAAAATTTTAAATCATATTTCTTTAAATAGTCATTATTTATCTTACTAATTAATAATTTACTAATATTCTATTAAATGCTAGGATTGATATGCATAGACTTTTAGCAGAGGCACAAAAGCAGGGCTTCCAATAGGTGAGCCTGGACTTAATCAAAACTTTGAGGTTAGGTACATAGAAGGGTGGAAATTGTTAAGATAAGAAATTTGGGAGAAAGATAATAGTCACGCTAAAACAAATGAAAGCTTGGGGAACAAGAACTACTACCTACTTAGGACTATGAGAGGAAAGACAAGACATGAAAATGCAAAGTCAGTGTTCGGACAAATGTTCATTGTTAAAACATCATAAATCATATTAAAATGATTAGTGATTAATATTTTAGAGTGTCTCGTGGTCCTAATGGTACTGGATGTAGATCAATGTAACATTATAGAAGAAGGATTGGCAGCAGGTTATACACACACACACACACACACACACACACACACACACACACATATATATATATATATATATATAAAACCTATACCACTGGAAGATATATATGCCACTGGATGATGTCATTTAAGACAAAAGTTTACATTAAGACTAGGCTTTAACTAGGAATCATTTTAGGACTCAAAACATCGATATCCAATTAGTATATAGTTATTAGTGTATCTATGGCTCTATTAATGGGAAAAACCTGGAAAATACCACTCTGATTATTATACCTAAATTATATGTTAAATGTCACTGACTATGATTCACTTGTGCTCCAGAATGCTCTATGTCCTTTGGACCCATTGAGGAGGAAAAAAATTATAAAGACCAAAAAAACATAGAAAAAAATGGATGGAATACTATTTTTAAACTGCTTAGAATTGAACTAAAATACATGTAATATGTGACAGTCTCTGCTGTAAAGATATTTTAATATAAAAAGCATGGCTTTTATTGTGAAATTTGAAAAAATAAATTATTTAATCAGATTACTTTTAGATACTGCTTATTTTTATTGAGTATCAATATAAATAAACATAAGTTGCATACATAAAAATATATCAAGTGTAGTTCATACCTCCCATTGTGTATCTTGCCTGATTTTCTCTTCCTTGACCTCCAGCTCCAGTTAAATGTTCCACATCTTCCTTCTGCTGAGTGCAATCAGTGGCAGGTTGCTCAAGTTGTCATAATTCTAGTTACTCAAGTTGTTATAATTCTAGTTACACATAACTTCCAATAGCTTCTATGGAGCCAAGTGGTTCTTACTTTAGTTTTTAAAGATTTTCTTATTCATTTCAATTTCATTTCAATTTTCAAATGCTTACTCCTCAGACTTCTTTGTGGTATTAGCCCTTTTTGGCTTCATGCACATAGAAGTATAGATCATTTTCAGAAAATAAATATTTTCAACTAATAAAAACAAAGTTTGTGTTTGAATTCTTGCTAATTCTAAAAATATCTTAACATCTTAACATAGTGAGATAAAAATATTTGTTTTACTAAATACTAAATAGAGGGCAATGGTTCTATGTGGCAATATGGCATGTGGTTTTATCTGTGCTAGCTTGTAAAACTCACAGTAATAAGTGAGACCTTTAGTTTAGTTTCTACATACCAGCGACTCAGACCTTTCACTAATTGCACGTTTCTTTTGCTCCTGTGTTGATGTCAGTTCTTTGTCAGGTTCTGCTGATAAATGTACACATTTAGGCAGAATATAAAATGGTAGGTCACATGAAATTCTACAAATATCAGTAGAAAAGTTTGAAATTGTTTAAAATGAATAGCTTCCCATCTAATGTGCCCATATATCTTAACTGTCAGGTTGAAAATAAAATTCATTAAAAATAGTTGAAGTTATGATAACATTTCATGTGTGCTAAAATACATGGGAGGGTAGAAATCGTGGGAACAAAATATGCTAGAAATAGGTGGAAACGAAAATTACTCAAAAACACATGAGCTTGTGAGAATAGGAAATGCTTGCTTGGGAATGTGCAAGAAAAGGGATGATAGATCAAAATTCAAAGTCACGGAATTGACTCAACTTTGCTTGTTAAATTATCATAAATGTTGGAATACTTAGACAGACTAGTATTTTTAAGTGCCCCATGGTCGAACCTGCACTAGAGGTAGAAGAGCATAGTGGGAGTTAAGATAAAATTTGAGTGACACACAACCATTGATAGCTCATAAGGATAAGGAGTCAAGCATTTTATGTTTTATTTCTCTTGGATTTCTTTATTCATTTTAATTGTATTTCCATGTTTAAGAAGACAGAATGTCAGCAACGTATGATATGTGCAGGAAAAACTCAAAATAAGGGGCCACATGCTTGAGCCCAAGAAATGGTCCAGAAACATTCATAATGTTGTTATATTGTCAATACTCTATTCGTGTCTAATGATGGTATTAAGTAACTAAAAGTCCAGTGAACGGGTGAAAGAATACCTAATACGTGAAGAACGGTATGGCATGTGAAAGCTGAACCTCAGTAATTTGTTAAATGTCACTTGACTGCTTTGTGTCTGTTTCAGTGTTCTGCAATGAAGTGATGCAAGTAGCTGTCTTGTTCCAGGTGTCTTCCTTTTCAGGGACACCTGGGAAATTACCAGGCAAGTTGAGGACAAAGGCTTCATCTGTAAAACACACTAACGGACAGATCTTTCCTATAAGGCTCAAAAGAAAGTAGTTAAAGGGAGTAGAGACAGAGTAAGAAGTCGAGTGACCATGTCCTGGGCAGGCCCTTGACTTTCTGGTGTATGTATCATCCACAACAAATAATTTGTAATCATTAATTATACACAAAATAATTATTTAATAGGAAACATTCACATATATAGGGTTATGTTACATGATACCATGTGACCTTATAATACATATGTTGGCTCATATGCTCTGTTTCAATGGACCTTAAGTGTGAATCAGCACAGAGATCAAATGCCATGGCAAAGTAAATAAATAGAAGAAAGATCTAGTGCATACTTGGCCATGAAACCCAGGAGGAAAGAAAATGTGACTTTACTATGCAAATACACTGATAAATAGCTCATTCTTCAGGATAGGCCTGAATTCCAAAGGCCGGGTGAATTTGATTAAAATCTCCTTAGCATCAGGAAACACAGGTGTTCTCAGTGGAGGCCACTTCTCCAATAACTGGCTCTAAACTTAGAAAAAAATAACACACTTAATCACCAACCAATGAGAATTTCTCAACTGGTACAGGATTTCAAACCGTGTGGACTCTAGGATGAGGAGACATACACGTTAAACTCTCCACATAAGTTTATACTTTAAAGCCTCCCCTCCCCCCAGACTTGTCTATGCCATTTCTTCAAAAGCCAATGTCAGCAAGGAAGTGTAAATGTTTCTTCAGATTTTGGTGAGCAAAGACGAGTAATGAGAACATGATAAACACTTCACATATTTAAACTACTTCTCACCGAAATAAATAATACAGCAAGTTACCTGGTTCCCACGACCTTTCCTGCCTCTTTGCCACTGCTCTGTTTAGAAACGAACTTTTCCTTTTAACGGTAGGCTGTGTAGATACGGAGGGAAATATGTCAATGAGTATCTTTTACATAGAACACACAGTCAATTATACATGGAACAATGGAACGATATAACATTTATTACCTTGAGCTGAGGAGGACTTTCCTTTGAAAAATCTGAAAATACTAAAAGGTATATAATCAGTAATGTAAAAACCATCCAAAGAAAACAACTGTCAATCATTTGAAACTCGCAAAGCTCTGAACCCTAACAGTTAACTCAGGGCATTGAAATGGCTTAGGTTTCGGTCTTTGGGGATAATTGCTTATCTCTGTTCCTAGTTCTAGGTGAGAAAAACAAACTGATAGTAGTAGTATTAACATCTTTTTTTTTTTTTTTGGTTCTTTTTTTTGGAGCTGGGGACCGAACCCAGGGCCTTGCGCTTCCTAGGCAAGTGCTCTACCACTGAGCTAAATCCCCAACCCCTAGTATTAACATCTCGACTAACTTAAAAGTATGACTTTCAGAGTTAGACATGATTCTAATGAGCATAACTTAGGAAAAAGCAAACACATTAATTTGAATGTGCTAAGACATGAAAAGAAAGGGGTTCTTTAATCAGAGGACGAAATGGGACACAGAGGGTCTACTGCCCTTATTCCAGTGATGGAAACAGCTTAAGACCATGTTTTTTATTAGTATTTATCAGAAGCATTCATTCTTTCATATTATAATAAAATTTCCATGTCATTCCTTGTAATTCAGGAAGACTAAAGAGATAATGAGAATTCTGTTTAAGAAATGTAGAATGTCTTTATATCCATGAACATTTCCATAAACTTGGAGTGTCTGGTTATACACCTTTATTATTATTTTATTTAAAATGCACACAGGGTGCTGATATAGTTACAGTTCCCCGTTGATTGGGGACCTTGAGGCTTCTAGATCAACTTAATCAGTAGGTATGAAAACCAAGCACTAGAATTAGTGAGTCTTTGATTTTTTTCACTGAAACAGAATATCAGAATTGAGTGGGTGTTTGTACCCTTTTAAATAGATCAAGTCCAAGGAATATGAAGTACAAACCACAACTGTGTGATTCAGGAAATGAATAGCGTAATACATTTTCTTCATCATTACATATATAATTACTAATATATAGTTAATTAGATATGATTATATAATTATCAATACATTTTATTAATTATATGTAGATAAATATTTTTATTCCACATTGGTCTTTGTTCTACTTTATTTACATCTATTTCATTAGTATGAAATGAGACATAGATTTCTATTAGTGATAACATCACCTGCATAACAAGGGTCCTTGTGATAGAATGGAAAATTTAATATCTGAGCATTATGAAAAGAGTTGAAATGATGAACTCGCTAAAATACTAGCACTTAATTCTGCTTCCATCAAACTATCCTGCTATAGATATTGAGTTTTTGGGTTTGATGCATGGAGGAAGTACTCTTGAATTTCCTAAACACAAGTTCCAATTTTATAAAAATCAAATGTTTGCATTCCTCACGTGAAAAGACCTCACTTAAAACTCAAATAATGACTAGAATTATAGACTTCATTCTGCTAATTTTTGTTATATATATCACATTCCTCTTACTTAGCAGTAATATCATTCATTATATCATAAAATACAAAATAATGAACCTATTTCCTTATATAGAGAATTATATAATGACTGTAAAAGAAACTAAAACTGCCTTTTTTTCCTTTTCTTTTTTTTTTCTTTTTTCTTTTTTTCGGAGCTGGGGACCGAACCCAGGGCCTTGCGCTTGCTAGGCAAGCGCTCTACCACTGAGCTAAATCCCCAACCCCAAAACTGCCTTTTTTTCTCTTTGCAAATTATCTGTTCATTAGAATCAGAAGCAAGCCCTATTTTTGCTTTGGTTGTGTATCAACTTAGTAAACAGTGGATCACTGTAACATATTTAATAACTGCTTCTCAGATAGGCTTGGTAGATTAGATACCCAAGAATAACCCATAATCCCACAGCTGCTGAGTCATGCTATCAATTCTGTCATGGTATATCAAAGATTATTCACTAAATTGAAAAATATCTATTGTGCACATTCTATGTCCTGAATCTGTAACTTCAGTTTACCTCTCTACAATCCAGTCTTTTCCTGTTGTCACACTTGCAAAACTACAGAAGAAATGACACATTTCAGAGTGGCTATTTGTCCTGTCTATGGCTTCCTTTGGCCTGACACGGATGAACCTGGGGTTTTCTTCTTGCTTTTTCTCTCCTTCTGAATTATTTATTACCCCCAAAAGCAATCTTTTATATGACATTGATTTCTTTTCATGTATGACTTAACAACTTTGTCTCTATTTACATTAGGTAAACCAAACGTATGTGTTCATGATGGACCACTATGATATATAATGTCATCACCATCATATGAAAGAAAGAAATGATGGAATTCTCTTTTGTACCTTCAATACCCAGTTATCTCTTAGAATAATATTTTCTACTTTAACCACTTTCACCATCATTAAGTTCTGCCATCATTAACTTTAACAGGTTTTTGTTGTTTTCCAACACTCCTCTGCACATTAGCTACTTTGCTCGGGGTGGGACAGAATACATAACAAGATACAATTTGACAGAAGAAGGATTTAGTCAGTTTTGGCTTTAGGCTCTTTCTTCCCCCTGGCAGAGAAAGAATGTAGGCAGGAGGACAGAGAGTCACATGAGACCTCCAGTCAGTAAGCAGAATGTGGAAGAAGGTGTGGCTGGACCAGAGAACATCACAACCTGTCCTCAGCGACCCACTTTCTCTAACAGTCTCACCTACAGGAGAGACTGGGTTCCCAGCCAGTGCCACCAGATGGGGACCATTTTTGGAAACTATGAACTAGAAATGTTTCCCTAAGCATTTCTAACCACATTATACCCCTTCCCTAGCTTCTGTTAATGTACCCCAAACTCCCCCTTCTCTCATTTCCCTGTCTTCTCTGCATTCATTACGTCTAACCACCCCTTGGTAGTACCATTTCTTATAACTTATTCAAAAATCCTACTTCTTTACTGGCACAATCAATTATAGGGTTTGCTAAGCCAGGAATAGATATCAATCTTATTACCATTTAGCGTGTCTTTTGACTTAAGATATAATTAATAAGTAAAAAATGTGTCTATTAGGGGTTGGGGATTTAGCTCAGTGGTAGAGCACTTGCCTAGCAAGCGCAGGGCCCTGGGTTTGGTCCTCAGCTCCGGAAAAGAAAAAAAAAATGTGTCTATTACAAAACCCTGGTTGTCATGATTTAAATACATATCCCATCAACAGACTGCTAATAAAATATAATTCATACCTTTCATTTCACCCTTTCCGGTATTTTCTCTTCTTGGATCCGCAGTCTCTGACATATGACCCACAGCTTGCTCCTGAGAAGGACGCTCAGACGTAGACTGAGAAGAAAGAAAAAGGAGTCCCACCAAATGTCATCTTCCCTTCCAAGAAATGACAGCTCCTCATTGTAAGAGCAAAGACTAGAATGAAGGAAAGGTTTGAGTCTACTGGATGTCATTTGTATGAAAATGTTAATATACATTTCTATCAATTCCAGCTTTGGACTTCTTTTGGATGATACAAAACAAGAACATAAAAACCCATTAAAACCAGTTTTAGAGAAAGAGTAGTACTAGGTGTCAAATATGTGGTAGGGTGTTAGACAGAATTAAAAATGTATTCACATTAATATATAAAAATAAAATTGAAATCATGCATGTAGACACAAAATTCCTTCCAACTGTGGACCTATTCCAAAGAACATTTGTACTTTTCCAATTAAAATAAATAGAGCACACAATTATATCCCCATCTTTAACAAAGTAACTAACAACTGAGAATAAAAAGTGAGGAAAGCCTAACACCATCAAAGATAAAGATCACAGACATCTAAAGATATTTCCATGACAACAAACAAAAAATATCTGGGTCTCATTTCTTATCCTGAAAGTAAAAACTCATTACCAATATTTTAGTGTTAGTAAATAATATTGCAATATACCCTTATGATGAATTTTTAACAGAAATCTATCTGTATAGAAGGAGAATCTTTTACTAATGAAATCAGGTAGAACAGAGGCTTCAACAAGGTCTTGTTTGACGACATAGACTCTTTTAAATCAATATTTAACATCTCTTCTGTGTAATAGTACAAACATCATGCAAAATCAACAAACCCTAGGTGAATAAAGCATCTGTAGGTGCTTTTTTAGTTATGAAATGTCATTTAGTCATGACCATGGTAAATAATGGATGCTATGAAAGAAAATACATAGAATGCAAAAAATATACTCAATGGAAAACAAAAATCTACATTGAATTTCCTGAAAAATGAAAGCACACTTACAAAATTTACATACAGAAACAAATCCCTACCAAGTAGCGTATCACTGACTTGGAATAGTTCCTATTATCAGTGTTATGTTGAAGAAAAAGAGAGCATTTGCCAGCCAGTGAAAGAGTAGATTGTCTGTCACACTGCCAATATGGTCAGCATTTCAGGTTGCTTATTTAAGTTAAACAATTTAGTGAAAAATCCTAACTTCTGATGATAATTTTAACAATAAGAAAATAGGTTGGATTAAATTAAGAAAATTTATTTTGGACCACATTTAGATAATTTTCTGTAAGCTCTAGAAAGGACATGTAGCATAAACCCTACCGAGTGAGAACTTGTAGGAATGAACTTCTAGGAATTCACGCCTACTAAGAAAAGGAGCACTAGAATTCATTTAGTGTCTGAAATGTACCAGACACCCGTTTGCACATTTTCTTGTTTGTCTCTTCTGAGTATGAAGATGACTGAAGATATTTGTCCCATCCCTGCTTCTTGGTCATTTACTAGTTAGAAGAGAGTCTTAGGAGCAGATGTGAGCCAGTACATTCTGGCAAGTGGGCCTTCCTCCTATTCATTGGCATAGCTAACATTACTCCAGTTGTTAGAGTATAACTTAAATATTACACACAATTGATTGTAATTATAGATTCCACTCCAAATCCAACCAACAATAATTACAGACTGTCTCTGTATTAAATGATCCTTTACTTTGTTTGTGAAGTATATTTTTAGAATGTCAAAGTGGCATATGAATACTAAAAGTTTTCTGAAAATGAAATCTGCTTAGATACGTGAATCAAGACGAATCATCGGTACTAAGACCACTGGCAGGTCTGCTAATAGCAGGGCATAGTAACTCTATAAAATTTGTCAATTTATAGCCTTTAGGTGAAGATAAATCATCAAGGTACACTAGGGGTGAGCGCAAACATGCTCCATGCTGGACATGCATATGCTCCTACTGGGCACTGAGTTGAGCTGTGTGACTCTGCATTCTACTTTACGATATGGAGTCTTCTAGATCGATCTAAACAATCACTATGAGGTAAGTACTTTTTAATTAATAAATTGTGGAAGAGCCAGGAATGTGATTTTATTTACATGTTATAATTACCTAAACAAAAGAAAGCAGTATGAAAGAAGGTCCCCTAATATTTACATACCAGTGAGTCCACACTTGCCCTGCTGCCGGGCCTTCTGAGCTTTCCTATGGCTGTCACTCCGTTGCCTGATAATAATAATGACGGAGGGGTATATGTGAATACAGTAAAATATACAGCATGACACGGGATGAACACATTCGAAAAGAAATATTGTTCCAACTTAGTTAAAATAAAAGTGAAACTTTTACCCCCTCCAGGAATTGTTCTAGTTACAATTACTCTTTAGTTGAAGATGTAATTCTTTGGGAGACACATATAATTATGGAACATTTTCATATATATGTATGAATACATACATATAATTTGTACAAACCATAATTTGCTCTGGGTATAAGGAATATAATGATTTCAAAGATTCACTCAGAAATGTATTCAATCAACTTAAATGCACAGATGCTAGGGAAAAGTATTCAATTTTAGTGTAAACTGTTCTCATTGTAAAAAAAAAATGAAATCACTTGTGGCTGACTAAATGGCTCAACAAGTAGAGCCTTGCCACCCAGTCTAGTCACCTGACTTCAATCCCAGTGAAGGAGAGTACTGACTTCCACAGGTTGTCATCTGACCTCCACAAAAGAGCCATAGCATACCCGTATACACACAAAAGTGTCACACACAAGAGCAAGAAGAGAAGAGAAAGGTTTAAGCAACAGCACTTTCATCAAAAATGACTGTTTTCCCCATGTATGAGCACGGATACATTCAAGAAGATTCTGTTCACTTCGTTGACATCATCCTTGCTCTCTTCTCAGGGTCATACTGCCATCCGATGTCTTCACTGAGGAGCAGGGACACGGGGTGTGGGGTGGCTTGGGCTCACTGGCCAGCCAGCTTAGCTTGAACAGAGATCGCCATGTTCTGCTAAAAGAAACTGTCCCCAAACAAGGTGGAAGAAGACCTGAGCCATTGGTCTCCTTACAACTGTTCATGTGTGCACAGAAAATACAAATATGCAGAGAGAACCATGCTGACCCAGGAAAGAGAGAGTACTGGCTGGTTTTGTGTGTCAACTTGACATGAGTTGGAGTTATCACAGAGACAGGAGTCTCCCTTGAGGAAATGCCTTCGTGAGATCCAGATGTAAGGCATTTTCTCAATTAGTGATGGGGGGAGGGAGACACAGCCCCGGGTGAGTAGTGCCATCCCTGGGCTGGTGGTCCTGGGTTCTAAAAGAGAGCAAGCTGAGCAAGCCAGGGGAAGCAAGCCAGTAAGCAGCACCCTCCATGGCCTCTGCATCAATTCCTGCCTCCAGGTTCCTGTACTATGTCTGATGAAGACTCTGTCCAGTCCTGACTTCCTTTGGTGATGAACAGCAATGTGGAAGTGTAAGTTGAATAAACCCTTTCCTCCTCAACTTGCTTCATGGTCATGGTGTTTCATTGTAGCAATAAAAAAACCTGACGAAGACAGACAGCATAAATAAAAAATAAAATAAAATGTGTTATCATTTGGCCATCAGATCTATGTAAGTAGGTGCAGTTCAACCCATTACAGCAATTCTGACTTCAGAAATAAATACTTTAATGTTTTTGCCTGAAAAATGAAGTTGATTTCATGTATTCTGTCAGTCCTGCTTTTTAAATGGAGCACTGACATAATCAAGTGGTACTCACTTTTAAGATACCTGTTGCTTTTGTACTAACACTTGAATAATCAGGTTTTTATGACTAACAATTTTGGAGTCAAAACACCTGGTAATGGATTTGCAAGTCTAGCACTCCCTCTGCTTCCCAAATGTATACAGCGGCTGTGAGGGACACTTCAGAGGTTTTGCTTTGCTGATGCGTGTGTGTGTGCGTGCGTGTGTGTGTGTGTGTGTGTGTGTGTGTGTGTGTGTGTGTGTGTGTGTTCATTCAAAATCAACATCCCATGATGTTCTTCAGGAAATATACCCCTTGTTTGTTGGGATGGGGATTCTTATTCGTCTGGATCTGGCTGATTCAGCAAGACTGACTGGGCAGTGACTTTTACTATCTTCTTGTCCCTACCTCCCAGGATATGGGATTACAAGGAGCTAGCAATGTGTCCCACTTTTTATACATGTATTGTGGTGATTAAGTTTGAGTTGATGCAATCAGAACAGCAGAACACATTATATCATAGAGAATTAACAGGCTGAACCCAATAGGAAATGAAAATATTCTATTCTTTCTCACTTTATCCTTCCTTTCATTGTGATGTATCACACCATCACCCAATGATCCTTTACAGAGATCATTGATGACTGCCTCAGAAATTATTTATTTGGTGACAGGTTTCTTCATGAATCAGTGACAAATACAGAATTCCAGAACTGCTGATGTCTGATGTCAATTTTGTCATGGTGGTTCAGCAAATTTGAGAATTCATGGTCAATATGCTTCCATAATTCGATTAACCTCAATTTACCTTTAAAAATCTTTTTGACTGTCTATTATGTAATCACATGTCTACAACACTAAAGCCGAAGAAGATATCATATATTCCCAAATAAGCATTTGATCTGGCCTTGGTGGAACCGACACCCTCACAACTCACCCTGTTTTTTCCTCTTATTCTCATATGGTATTGCATAGGACACTATTTTGAGTCACATCTCAGTGTAAGGCATTCATTTCTAATCCTGTAGAAATGGTTGCCTATGTTTTTCCTTATCTTAGGAGTATCAAACATGGGTCTGTGTGATGGCGAACCACAATGTGTAATTATGTTCCACGGAGGAAGAGGAATGGAAATGTGTGCCTCTGTTGCCTCCACAGTGAGCTAACAGACAAGCTTCTTGTATTTTTTTTAATAATTCTGTATTATTACAGAGCGTTGATTTCTCAAATATTCTCGGTATTTTGCAAATACCCCTCTGTACCCTCCTCAGTTTATGTTACTTCCTATACTAAGTATGTTTCCTGACATTCATCACTGTGTCCTTTCTCTTTCCTTGTGTCCTACTCCTAAGGTACTATGAACTTTTGTCATCTGTTAAGCAACTCAGCTTCGTTAAGTGTCACACTTGAGAGAGTGCATTATAAACATTCTTATCACCGTTCTCTCACGGTATGAGACATAGGTAAATATTTCTGTGTGCCAGCATGCATTAACATTCCTGGTTTATATAAACATTTCTTTAAAGGTTACTCATAAAAATATGGAATTTACCTTTCAGTTCTCCTCTTGCCGTATTTTCTCCCATCTGATCTCTGCTTCTAATCAAAGGATTCACGTCTACCCTCTGTGGCAGATCTGAGAAAGTCTGTTTAAAAAATAATATTAAAAATGAGTGGCAGAGCATAAGCTTCTCCTTCTAAGGAGATCTGAATGCCTCGTTTTAAAAGCCCTGAATATGTCAGATGAGGAGAGTTGGTGCTGGAATCCTGTCATTTGAGCAGGGTACACATCTAAACCAGGTAACTTTTGTCTTCCCATGGTCACTAACAATGAATATCAACAGGGAAGCCTAGCAAAAACACTGTGGTAGGAACAAGATAGATATATATATATATACATATACATATATACATATATATATATATCAATAGGGAATGATTATTTGTTAGTAGTTGTGGAAATGAATAACTCATATTGCATATGTCCACATAAGGAACTCTCCCTTATGAAAACGAAAGCCAAAATTAATTTGCATTATTTTCAAATTAAAGTCACTACCACAAATGTGTTAACCTCACAGTTTTAATAAAACAACTCACACATGAACACAGTTAGGAACATTATACAACCAAAAATACTCAGAAAAAATCTTACTGCTATCATCATAAAAAACAGCAAAATCAAAGTGTGTCTCCTTCAATATCCCAGTGGTAACACAGCATGGTCATCTTAGCAATGGAATAAAAGTGGTAACAGAAGTTGAAATGTGTACTATCATATTAAATCAAACCTCTAATTAAATTATATTCACTGTTCACTGATGGAGGGATTGGTGCTAATGTGCTCATGTAAAATGAACACTCTGGCACGGCCTTGTTTCACAGCATCTCCTTTTTAAAATCAAATTTCAACACCAGCCTGAAGAATTGAAGAAATATTTATGATGTATTATGTAAAAATGCCTGACACCCTTTATCTTCACAGGACCCTGTGTTTAATAATTAGAGGTTGTGCTTTCTTGTATCTCATCAGTAAATATCATTAGGTAATGCTGATGATGAAGAAATGAGCTTGTGAGCAGGAAGACACTTTGAAATACCAAATTCAACAGTCACTTCCTAGAAGAATAAGGGGATATTTGTTAATGCTGCAAACTGAAGCTCACTCTTGTTAGTATAGCAGATGGAAGGATGGATACAGAACAGAGTTAACCAGTTAATAAATTTCAATGAGATGGTACTTTGAAAAGAAAAGAGGATATAGGCCGTGAAGTGATTTAATTATCTGCATATTCATGAGACTATATTTAGATCTTAACTCTTTAGTGTGTTATGAAGTTATATATATATATATATGCATATATATATGTAGTATATTTGGGCAATTTTCAGAAATAGATTTTACAACAATATAAAGGTGATACTTACTTTTAAGCACAAGAAGATTCTCAGAATATTTAAATATAATGAGCTAAAATATTTGTATAACTACTAAATCAATTTGTGATTAAGCATTATATAGAGTAATCGAACATATTATTTTATTTTTCCAATGTCATTTTAATAATCCAGTGTTAAATAAGAATCTTCACTTTAGTCTCTGCTCCCAAACCCCGTGGGAGAGAGACCTCACCGCCTGATCAGGTGGGCACTCCTGAGGCTGCAGAGCGGAGGAGACCAATAACACTGCCCACCCCTGCCCACATCCCTGGCCCAAGAGGCAACTGTATAAGGCCTCTGGGTTCCCGTAGGGGAGGGCCCAGGAGCGGCAGGATCCCTGTGCCTGAGACACCGCCGGAACCTGAAGGAAACAGACCGGATAAACAGTTCTCTGCACCCAAATCCCGTGGGAGGGAGAGCTAAACCTTCAGAGAGGCAGACACGCCTGGGAAACCAGAAGAGACTGCACTATGTGCAAATCCAGACGCCAGAGGAAAACACCAAACGCCATCTGGAACCCTGGTGCACGGAGGCTCCCGGAAAGAGCGGCGCAGATCTTCCCAGTTGCTGCTGCCGCGGAGAGGACTTAGGCAGTACCCCACGAGCAAACTTGAGCCTTGGAACCACAGGTAGGACCAACTTTTCCCCTGCAAGAAACCTGCCTGGTGAACTCAAGACACAGGCCCACAGGAACAGCTGAAGACCTGTAGAGAGGAAAAACTACACGCCCGAAAGCAGAACACTCTGTCCCCATAACTGGCTGAAAGAAAACAGGAAAACAGGTCTACAGCACTCCTGACACACAGGCTTATAGGACAGTCTAGCCACGGTCAGAAATAGCAGAACAAAGTAACACTAGAGATAATCTGATGGCGAGAGGCAAGCGCAGGAACCCAAGCAACAGAAACCAAGACTACATGGCATCATCGGAGCCCAATTCTCCCACCAAAGCAAACACGGAATATCCAAACACACCAGAAAAGCAAGACCTAGTTTCAAAATCATATTTGATCATGATGCTGGAGGACTTCAAGAAAGACATAAAGAACTCCCTTAGAGAACAAGTAGAAGCCTACAGAGAGGAATCGCAAAAATCCCTGAAAGAATTCCAGGAAAACACAATCAAACAGTTGAAGGAATTAAAAATGGAAATAGAAGCAATCAAGAAAGAACACATGGAAACAACCCTGGACATAGAAAATCAAAAGAAAAGACAAGGAGCTGTAGATACAAGCTTCACCAACAGAATACAAGAGATGGAAGAGAGAATCTCGGGAGCAGAAGATTCCATAGAAATCATTGACTCAACTGTCAAAGATAATGTAAAGCAGAAAAAGCTACTGGTCCAAAACATACAGGAAATCCAGGACTCAATGAGAAGATCAAACCTAAGGATAATAGGTATAGAAGAGAGTGAAGACTCCCAGCTCAAAGGACCAGTAAATATCTTCAACAAAATCATAGAAGAAAACTTCCCTAACCTAAAAAAAGAGATACCCATAGGCATACAAGAAGCCTACAGAACTCCAAATAGATTGGACCAGAAAAGAAATACCTCCCGTCACATAATAGTCAAAACACCAAACGCACAAAATAAAGAAAGAATATTAAAAGCAGTAAGGGAAAAAGGTCAAGTAACATATAAAGGCAGACCTATCAGAATCACACCAGACTTTTCGCCAGAAACTATGAAGGCCAGAAGATCCTGGACAGATGTCATACAGACCCTAAGAGAACACAAATGCCAGCCCAGGTTACTGTATCCTGCAAAACTCTCAATTAACATAGATGGAGAAACCAAGATATTCCATGACAAAACCAAATTTACACAATATCTTTCTACAAATCCAGCACTACAAAGGATAATAAAGGGTAAAGCCCAACATAAGGAGGCAAGCTATACCCTAGAAGAAGCAAGAAACTAATCGTCTTGGCAACAAAACAAAGAGAATGAAAGCACACAAACATAACCTCACATCCAAATATGAATATAACAGGAAGCAATAATCACTATTCCTTAATATCTCTCAACATCAATGGCCTCAACTCCCCAATAAAAAGACATAGATTAACAAACTGGATACGCAATGAGGACCCTGCATTCTGCTGCCTACAGGAAACACACCTCAGAGACAAAGACAGACACTACCTCAGAGTGAAAGGCTGGAAAACAACTTTCCAAGCAAATGGTCAGAAGAAGCAAGCTGGAGTAGCCATTCTAATATCAAATAAAATCAATTTTCAATTAAAAGTCATCAAAAAAGATAAGGAAGGACACTTCATATTCATCAAAGGAAAAATCCAGCAAGATGAACTCTCAATCCTCATCTTCGATTGGTTTATATACAAGTGTGCAATTTCTAGGCTTGAAAGTAAAATGATGCTATCTGGTGCTGGATAGAGGAGCCTTATTTTTTATTATGGCAGCTTGCTATTTTTGTAACATGGTGATTTGGTTGAACACAATAAAGTACAGTAGTAACTGATCTCCCCCTCTTCCTGGATGAGTGAGGAGATGATTAAATGTTGATGTCAGCATCCATGAGCATATTCAGATGAGCTTCTGCTTCTGTTGAAAAGGATGCTGTGTTTGATTGTGGTCCGAAGCTTTGAAGCACTACTTGGCATCTCCTTCCTTGGAGGTCTCACTGTTTAAACATAACAGATTTGATAGCTTGTTGGTAAGGTGAGGTCCAGCTTGTCTCCACTAGGTCATCTTCATGTGAATCCGGTGGTTATACGGTTTTGTTCTAGGGATATTTCATTTTTTTAATAACGGTTTTAGCTGACATTCATGGAGAGAATGAATCCTTAGAACTGTGCCACTAGTGAAAGGAAATCCTGTCTAGAGTATGTTTCTTTACAAAGCTGTGTCACACCATCCTTTGGGCCCTCTGCTGGAAAAGTAGAATCAAGTCTTAAATAATGCCTTTTAAATTGTATCCTCTAGTATTATAGATGTAGGACAGTACTGTATCATACCTCTGTGGATGTAAAATAGCTTGTACCTGCTTTATGATACGTAGTAGTGACCGTGCTTTATCAGAGCTGTTTTTAATGATGTTGCTCAGAATGTTTTCTTTCCAGATGATGATTGAAAAGCTAATTTAAAAAAAAAATGGTGCCAGGTACCACAAGAGTAACAGAACTGTGCTGTTTTCTCGGGTTTTGTTTTTTTACCTTTTTTTTTTCAATGGAGTGTGCTAGATGTCTCTACAGTTTTGTTCAGATGACTGCAGAACCTGGAAAAGCTGTTGCTGCTGTTGATGCATAACACACTGCTATTATTGGTCTTTTTATATAAATATAAATATATATATACAGATATATAATTTGAATTTTTTGAAACTTTACCTGTGCTGTCAACTTTCGAAAAAAGTATCCCTGTTTACTGTGTTGAGTTGGCACTGTACAGAAATTAACAGCCATATTGGTCTAGAAATGTTGAACTTAAGTTTTTTCCATTTGTACAGGGGTAACACACTGTATTAAATATGTAAGGTCTTATATACGTGGGTTTGATTACAAAAACTAATAAAGTATTCTCTAAATTAAAAAAAAAAAGTCAGGTTCTGGGAACGGACTGGAAGGAGTTAGAGAAAGAGGAAACCATAATCGGGATATATTGTATGGGGAAGAAACGTTTATTTTTAATAAAAGAAAAAATATGTCAAAAAAAAAAGAATCTTCACTTTACATATTTGTATACCCAAGGCTTTATTGCTAAAAACACCACCTACACAAGCTATTGGATATGAAGGTGTCTGTCTGGTGACTACATAAAGTCTTCACTCATACATTCCAGCGCGTTTGGTACAGAGTGGTGTTCTGCAAGCTACCAAAGGAGAAATGCAAATACCAACCCAGCCACAAACCATTTGATCAACAATAGTGTCCTGCCTGAAAGATACGCCAGTGTAACGGTAGCACGAATCTCGTGGGAACAAACAACTGACATTTGATTTAACTTATTGTTCAGGCCAAGATACAGAACCCAGACCCAACACTGCTTGAATGTCCAAGAACCAAGAATTAGATAGCCTAGGAACCTAGAGTAAAACCAAATACCACTGTGCTATTTTTTTTTAATGTAGCATTAAACTGATTCCTATTGACATTCTGATATACTCATGGATCAGTGTTTGGTCCAGCCATCATCAGAGAAGCTTCCTCCTGCAGCAGATGGGAACAAATACAGAGGCCCACAACAAGACAAAATGCAGATTGAAAGACCTTGGAACACTCGGCCGTAAATGGGATGTCCCCATCAAATCCTCCCCGGGCTCAGGGAATTTGGCAGAAACAATGTAATAGCTATATGGACCCTAGGAAAACGCAGCCCTCTAAGTGAACATGATCTACACATGTATGACCTCACGGAGACTGAGGCAGCATGCCCAGGGCAGCATAGGACTACTCTGGTCATTCGCACATACATTATGGTTTTCAGGTTAGTGTTTAATGACTATGTGAGCCTCTGTTTCTTGTGCCTTATCTTAGACTCTTTTCCTTCTGATTGCTGATTTTGTGTAATTTCAATGTGTTAGTTTTTGTTTAATGTTATTTTATTTCATTATTTTTCCCTTAGAAGCCTGTTTGTTTTCTAGTGAGAGGTGGAAAAAGGTGGACCCAGATGTGAGTGGAGATGGGGAGGAACTGAGAGGAGCAGAGGGAAGGAAAATGGGGGCATATTATGGGAGAATAAACCTGTATTTATAAGAGGAAAAGTAAAAGACTGCCTACCCATGAGTGGTCGCTCACACTGCTTTCACTGTGGCTTTGCTCGTCTCTGGACATCATTTTCTTGACTTCTGCTGGTAAATACACATATTTGATTAAAATGAGCTACAATGAGATGGTAGGCGAAATGAAGCCTCACATTTACACTAATTTAGACTTAAAAATTAAGCTTTCATCTTCTTGGTGAATGGATTGATCACCTTTAATCTTTCTTTGAAGAAATAATCAGTATTAAATAGTTGTAATTTTGCAAAACTTGATACAGACAGATGGAGACTCAGACAAACCCATGTTTGTTTAATGCTGAAAGAATTCAATTGTTTAAAAATCTGAATCCAAAAGATTCATCTATGAATCCATCAACTCAGCATCAATGAACAAACCATAATGTGCAATACTACTAATGTATTCACATGACAATGCTCACTTCTTTCAATATCGTGGTATCTGAGTATCTCAATATCTGAACAACATGCATATCAATCAGCAAAACTTTTATCTAAATAAATTTTTAGATTATTATAATTACATTGTTTCTCCCCTTGTTTGCTTTCCTCCAAACCATACTAAGTACTCACCTTACTATCTTTCAAATACAAGGCCATTTTCTTTAATTATTACCACATGCATATAAGTTAGCATTTGTACATGCATGTGTATGGATGCATGTTTGTATGTGTATTCCCAAACACAACAATGCAGCCAGCTTAGTCTGTGTAACGTTATCTTTATGCATATGTCCAGGGCTGATCATTTGGTGTTGAAGAATAACAATGAGAAGGGTGCTGTTCCCACTCACCACCGACTCCCTCTCTAACTCCTGCTAACACACCCTTTCCACCTTCACATCCTTTACTTTCTTTTTAAAGCCCCTAGAGTCAACTTATTGCTGTCCAGTATGCACACGAGTACTGATCCATCTACCAGAACATTCACAACCTACCAAGCACTGCACACCTGAACAAAATTATTTTCCCTCTCATAGTAGCCATCAACTGGCATTTAATTCTTCAGCTACAGATGGGGCCTCATACAGCCATCCCCAATCCATGCGAGGATGTTAACTAGCTTGATGGCCTGTAGATCTCCTGCCAGCAATCACAGCTACTATGAATCATGTGCAATGACTCTTTCATATCCAGAAGAGCAGTCCTTCCTGTTCTCTGGCTCTCACAGTTTTTTTTTTCTGTCCACACTTCATTGAAGTTCTTTAAGCCTTGGGAGATTGATATTTTTGTTCCATTCATATTGTTCTTACTGTAACTTGACTTCTCTTCTAATTTATAATACATAAAATGGCAATTTCTTTGGCTACTGGAATGCATCAGGTGTCCTGGTTTAGAAGGAATATTCCTTCTGACAGATTTCTTTTGACAGAATTCGGAATTGGATTCAAATATCTACTGGTGAGATAATTCTTCTATCTCAATAACGAGCTGTAAGCTAACATAGTCCTTACCAGTCATTCTTCCAGTGGCCACCTTTTGTGCTTGTTGGTCTGATATCCTCCGTAAATAACCCAAAATCTTCTTTAATCCATATGTCTCAGAGATACTCTGTTAGGAGGGATACCAAAACTGATTTTCACTAAATCGCACTCACTTATAGAGCACAAGTGAATTTCTTATTGAAAAAGAATGATACTGAAAATTGAGAGAGTAATGTATTTGAAACTACATTGTTTCAGTAGAGAACCTGTTATAGGTAACCTACGTCAAGCTTTTTTCCTGTCA
Organism: Rattus norvegicus; assembly: GCF_021556685.1. Classification (NCBI taxonomy): domain Eukaryota; kingdom Metazoa; phylum Chordata; class Mammalia; order Rodentia; family Muridae; genus Rattus; species Rattus norvegicus. The sequence goes on along the minus strand of NC_141536.1, from coordinate 52,572,236 downwards.
TTTTATGGCCACTGACTACATAAACTAAACCATGGAGATCCATCGCATACATAATAATAGCTAGCAGAAATACGTCAACAGTGAAAAGGTGTGATCACTAAACTCTACATGCATTCTATAGAGAAATAAGAGGATAGTTTTAAATTTATAAAGCATCACCTGTCAATAAAAAAGCTGATGGCCAATGAGCTGAGGCAGGAAATAGAAGGAGGGACACTGGCAGGAAGAGAGGATTCTGGGAAGTAGTGAGAGAATAAGAAGAGAGGTGCTGAGGGATATGCTGAGTGAGATGCTAGAAATGATGCTGAGGAGACGAGAAGGAAGAGGCAGCCTAGGACTGCAGGAGAGGTAACTATAACCATGCAGGAGACACAATAGTTTGGACGGGTTAAATAAATTACAAGCTAGTCAAGGATCGAGCCAAAGCTTATGGCTTAGGCATTTAGCAATAAATAATAAGTATTAGAGTCCTTATCAACTCTGGATACTAAATGGCTGGAAGGAAAAATGGCATTAGGTTTTTTACAATATACTGAAAAATATTTAAAAAAAGGATACTTGCTATAGTAGAAATTAATGAAGAGGAATAATTTCAGTGCTCAATATCATATTGAAGGAAGAGGAGGGTAGGCAGCTAGTAAAAGCTTTAGTTGTATTCCAAGTTGTATATGTCAAGAAAACTATATTTCCAGTTTGTTCTAGACAAAGAGGGACTAGAAAACTAAAGTATTCATTGCAAATATTTAAATAACAAGAAAATATCAGAATGAAAATTAGAATGTAATAAAGAGAAATAATGTTAGACTGTGCTGTATAACATGCAAATATCAGCATGAATAATACTGTATTCCAACTGAAGGAGAACCTCAGAAATGTCAAGCAAACTTTAACAAGACGAGGAGCGTAAGAGCATTGTGACCTGGAGCATCTACTCATTTGCCTATTAATCTACAAGAACAAAGGCGACTAAAGTATGTGTGTCTTTCTTTATATGTCAGTAATTCCAAAATCTAATGATGAAGAGATGTGATCCACTGTACTCTATGTCCTACGTAGCAAGCTCCAAGTGATTAACTTGACTGATATGTTCTCATTGTAAGGCTGATTTTTAATTTCATACTCAGAGAGATCTACTCTGGCTAGATAATGGCTATACTGTCCATGTTATTCTGTTTTCCACTGAAGCACATATTCTGACCTAAAAGTGTTCTGTTACCTTGTTTTATTCTCCTGTGATCATGTCATAGAACCTTATATGTAATCTTATATGCTTGCCTATCACATAAAATAGGAAAAAATGTATGCAATTTCAAAATCTATTACGCACCCATCTGATTACCTCAAGTATCAATGAGAACATTCTCATAACATGTTTATTAAAAGTTTTTGGAAATGTGAATTCTTTGTAGTAATGGGTGCCAATATGAATTAAATTATGTTCATTATAATTTTCACTAAGAACAAACATATTTTTTGACATTTTCTATTTTGATTCATTGAAATGTAGATAATTCAGAAATATTTTCATATACTAATAACAAAATGTCACATTCTGCAAGTGGACATTCTCTTAATGGGTATTGTTATTTAACTTCTGAATCATACAGACTGAAGAAGCTATGAAAAGTTGAATCTTTAGTCACTGGAGTGATCACATTCTATATGAAACCAATTTGCAAGTCACTGTATTGTTTCAACTGTAACATTAAATGTTTTCTCATTAGATATAATTTTTATCTACGTATTTTATCATCATGAGGTAGTTGTACAAGTTGGAGCACAAGCGAGGATCAGGTATGTGGCAGCAAATTCAAGTGTCATGTCTAGCTCTAAGCTAATTCAGACTCTGAAAATATCCTGAAAACCATCACAATGTAAATGTTTTAAATCTAAATAGTAAGTCGAGATCAATCAATCATTCTATACAGTAATCTGAAATTACACTTCATTCATTCTAGACAAAGAGGGACTAGAAAGCTAAAGTATTCATTGCAAATATTTAAATAACAAGAAAATATCATAATGAAAATTAGAATGTAATAAAGAGAAATAATGTTAGACTGTGCTATATAACATGCAAATATCAGCATGAATAATACTGTATTCCATCCGAAGGAGAACCTCAAAAATACCACCTATTCTACATTGTTGAGACATATCAAATTATAGCATAAATATTCAGGCTCACGTACAAAAGCCTGGGTACTTTCGCTGCCATCATCACTTCTTGCCTCTTCTGTTGATGTGTCTTCAGCCTCTGACTCTGCTGGCAAAGGCATATGTTAACCATACTATAATGAAACATTGGGTAAAACTGTAGTCACAGTAAACACTGATTTCAAATGCTAATAATCAAACTTGCACCTTACTGTCTTAACTAAACATTTTAAACTACCATTAATACTTGAATATCTACCCAGTGCATAATTAGTTAGGTAACTACACAACATCTCACTACATCAAAGGTATTTGATGTTAATAGGTCCAAGGAATGTAATTCCTAAAATTCACTTACAATGTCATGTACTGAATATATATGAACAAATCTTCTAATATAAAAATTTTAAATGTCATAGGAACAGTCTACTTCATAGGGCACTCTATAACTCCTGACAGAAACAGCCCTGGAGCCATATATATGCAAACAGTAAAAAGTGATTGTCATTTGAATTTATATATGCAGCATATACACTCATATATGCAACAATAACGATGAAAGGAAAATAGCCTACCAACTGGAGGGAAGGGGGCAATGTGATGTCATTCTATTTCAATTTAAAACATCTTTAAAGAGAAAACATTAAAATGTTTGAGTTACCATCATAAAAATTACCATTCCATTTTCCTTATATGTGAAAGATGTTTGGAATTTTCTGGAATATTTTTACTTCTGAGACCAGGTTACTAAGGCAAATCTTCATTCATCATGACTATGTTTTCTAAGGAAAATGAATGTGCTGTACTGTAATTTAAGGTGTCCTCAGGTGTTTGAAAGCTTGGTCCAGTGCTTCTGGCACTGGTTGCAGGAGATGGTGAATGCTTTAAGCGGTGGAGCCCTGCTGGATGAAGTAGATCCCTTGTGTGAGGGCATTGCCTTGGGACTTGGTAGCCCAACACCACCTCATGCTCACCTCTTCTTCCTCAGAACAGATAGAATGTGCCCACCCAGCCTCCTGTTCCTGACATCATGCCTTCTCTTCCTGCTGCCATGTTTTTCTTATTTCTAAATATAGATGATATTATTGCTTTAAAAACACTATGTGAAATGGGATGATTAAGACATTAATCATTAAGTTCACTTGGAGGTTTTAAATTTACTCCAGATTAGATAAGTTGAATATTCCTTACCAACTTGTATGAGAATATTTGGCCACTACACAATGGAGATAATGGATCATAGAATGACAACACTGAAATTTGGTTATCAAGAGTTAAATGGAACATACAGGCAATCATTTCTAGTCTTTGTGTCTTTATTTTCACCATTCACCCATGATTTTTTTCTTCTTCTCCCTTCTCTGTGAGATTCTGTCATGAAGTAATGAGTTGCACAGCATCAGAACCCATTTATATGTGCCTTACTACATTCATTTGTGTTCACTCGATGTAAATGAAAGTAGCCTACGTGGTGGAGTACTTAACAGTTTAACAACCAGCAAGCATCAAGGACAGAAAGTAGGAAGAATATTTGGCTCTAATTTCTGGTCAGTTTTAGGCATTTCAACATCCATTTATAGTCTCCTCTCAACACTATACAACCATTCCTTTTTTAAAACAAAAAAGCTATTATTTTGCATGTTCCAGTATTTTCTTCATCATTGGTTTCCTCTTACATGCTGCAGCATGTTCTCCAGAATTTGCTTCCTCTCACAGACATTGCTCACTGCTTTTGTCTTTGGTCATTATTCTCTCCTCTTCACTATGAATTACTATCCTTAAATCCTTAAACACCTAACTCTTTATTTAGTAACTCATCTGGGTCAGTGACAGTCTCATTTGCAACCCTGTGGAATACAGAGATACAATTCTTATACCATGACTCTCTGTTTGCAGTACTCTATATTTAATAGTTACATTTCTTTGGAGAGTGGTAGATTTTTACCCACATGATTAAAGTACCTTTTCAAATGGATTTTAAGAAAACGTACCTTTCATTTGTCCAGTTGCTGTATGTTGTCCTTGTAGAAGTGTACTTCCAGTTAAATAAGCATTCTCTTCCTTCCTTGGAAGGTACTTAAATACAGTCTGATAAAATTAATATAAAAATGATATGCATAAGATGCATGAGCTTATTTTAAAAGAAGAACATAAGTGGATGTTTTGAAAACGGATGCAGCTTCAGTTTCTCAGACAGCAATTTGTTCTGACTATAGGATTCCACCCATACCTCTAATTTATTGCAGCTGCTAATGTTATCAATAATCTTTATACAAACCTTTTTCTTCATGTGAATAACTACCTTGATCCCAAGTCTAGTTCACCTGTATTTCTGTCCTGTCAGTGTGCCATGTGACCTTATCTGGTACATTCAGTTTTTAGCTGCCTGCCACACTGAGTACACACTCAACACCAGAAGCATTTAAATCCTAGCTATTTAAAGCAACAGCAAGAACACTTTGAGGCCAGTGAGAATGTATCTACAGCATATGTTGCGTAAGCTTTAACACAAATGGCTGTAATAGCAAATACTGTGCATGACACCTTCGGCAGCATTTTCTGACATTTGAAAGCTATTATTGATACCCTAACACCAAAATTCCCCTCTCTAAATGCAGCCATTCTCTGATATGCTATTAATTTTCTAACTGCTATTGATTTTATGACCTCATTTTTTTTCCTCCTTCAATGGAGGGAATGAAGGAACAGATCACAGGGAAGACTTCAAGCTTTAAATCTGGAAGAAAATGTGAAGCACTGATGATGATCTTAACAGACAACCACTTGGAGAAGAGTAAGACAAGGAAATGTGTAGGATATTGGATGCCTCTGGGAACTATAATAGTAAGTGAGGTGACCCAAAGGAGGAAAAATAAGAACTATATGTGCTCCCTCACAAGCAGATTCTGGCCTATGATGTATACATGTAGATATGTACAAAGGTATATATGTGGATAATGTCTAAATATTGAGAAAAAAGACATAGAAAGGATAATATGACCTGAAACAAAGGATAGAGTCATAAACAAAGTATACAATATGCCTGAATGCACATAGGAGGTTCTATGTTGCTGTTTAACTCTATTGCAGTGGGTGTTTGTTTTGCATAAATGTCATTTTTATTTTCTCAGATGAAACGAGGAAATGAGAACCATAGCAAAGCTGTGTGTATACATGGCTTGAGGTGAGTCCAGAGCATTTCTTTCCCTGTTCTAACTATCCCTAGGCCTAGGCCTGGAAGCTTCTAATTGACTGTATGCCTTATCTTCCAGGCTGACTGATTCCATCCATCTTCTCTTGGCTTCTGACTGAATTGCTCTGCCTGGCCTCATACTAACTTTGGCAATCTGTTCTAATTTTCTATCTCATTCTCATTCTCTGACTTGCTCTGTCATCACCTGTGTCTAGCTTGTTCTCTCTATAACCTGTCTCTGAAGAATTGTCCCAGTAAAACTTCTATACATGTACACCACCCTTTTTCTCACACTGCTCTCAAGTAGTCTCTGTCTTCCTCTGCTGTTCAAGTGTGTTGGGCATATCCTATCTATGACTCACTCTGTCAAATCTTTCTCTGATTCATCACTTTGTATGCCCCTCAATTAGATGTCACTTTCAAACATGGCTGCTTCCTTGTACAAACTGACCTTACCTTCATTTTTAGATATTAAAAGTGTGTGTCTGTATTTCATCTTGCTGGATTAAAATTCCTCTATGGTTTTGAGTTAGTTTTCTTTTGTTTGGTTTTATTTTCCCAGTGGTAGATACATGAGTTCAACTCATGGTATACTCAAGTAGAAAGTGTCATTTTGGGCATTGCAGAAGAATCTAATATAGGTTATTCTTTAACACATGATTGTGAAAATTGCATATTCTTTCTCATTCAATTCGCTATTAGCACACCAGAAATGAGTAATATGAATACATTTGACACAGGGACTCACATAAAAAAGTGATTTATAAAAATGTGTTTCTTATGAGGAAGGGTTTTGTAACCTGAATTTTTCCTTCTTTTTATGATTACATCAAATCATTCTATTATACTATTATATATGGAAATTAAATTGCTATACAAAAAGTAGGGCTGTAAATTTTTTTTAATGAAGGGTGATATTTTGCTATGAAACCAAACATTTGAAGAATCCTATGGGAACTAAAGAAGGTAAAAATGTTTTATAATTAAATACTAAATTATAAATTATTAAATAAGATAACCTGAAATACAATTTCACATGCCTTAATCTTATTATTAATTTTAGAAAGACAGTACTTAGGTAGAGAGATGGCTCAGTGGATTGGTTTTGCAATCATCAGAACTTGAATTGAAGCCCCAAGGACCCACCTAAAAAGGTAGGCACCATGTTGCAGGGTATTCTAGCACTGGGGAAGGAGAAAATATCAGTGGACCTTGGGGAAGCCAGTCCAAATTCAGAAAAGGAATCTGTCTTAACAACAGTGTGAAGAATGATGGAGAACACTTAAAATTGACCTCAAACCTTTGTTAGCAGGTGCACACCTAGGCCTACACAGGTACACAAACAATGGACATTTGAACACACACACACACACACCTCAGCATTAAATGCATAACTCAAAAATTAAATAATTACATACCAATGGTGAATTAATCGTACTATCACTCTGACTTTTTTCGCTTTCTGATGATGTCACTTCTAAATCTGAATTTGCTGAAAATGTATAGATTTAGAGAAAATAAATTATAATGAATGTATCAATAGAATGACAGTATTTATAATAATAGAAATTTTTAAATTAGTAATAATGGGAGTGTATTACGATCTTAGTTGGCATTAGTTGAATAACTTCCTCTGTAGAATATTGTTCTAACTATGCCAAAGCTGCATATGACACTTGAATGGACATCAAAATCCACCACCTCTAATAACACTGTACTCATATTCATGTACTTATGCAACCACTCTACAAAAGAGATCGAAGCTGGAAATTAGCTTAAAAATAATTGAGAAGCAAATGGATTCACAGATTTCTTTTCTACCCCATACCAGTATCTCTTAAACTACCTTGTAAGTATTTACCTTATGAAAAGTGTTGCTTACTGCCTCCATCAATCAACACCCTACTCCTTAATGTCCAACATGTGCTCATACAAGATTTGGAAAAGTATTTTGTCTCTTTTCTGCTCAAACTTTTATGTGATACCCCCATGATTTGGTTATCTTCCTCCAACAGGTACTACTAAGCACCACTCTAATTCAGGAATGTTCTGATTTTTCTAGAATATTTTTATTTACTTATTGAAGACTCATTTATCCATTATACTCTGAAGGGGAGGTAGCAATTGTTTGAATTATTTTGTTTTGAGTGACTGTTTATTTCACCTGGTGAGTGGTTATTGGCTCCCTGCCCATGTTCTAAAAAGCAAGAACAAACAAAAAAAATATCAAAATGGCTTTTCTATAAATAATGCCTTATCCAATACATAGAGCATCAGGGTCACAACCATTAGAAAGCACTTATTTCCTATGGCCTTAGGAACTGAAACACTGCTCAATAGTAAAATTATAGTTATGAGGTAGCAAAGAAAATTACTGTATGGATGGGGGTCATCACAACATGAGGAATTGTATTAAGGGGTCACAGTGTTAGAAATGTTGAGATCCAATGACATAGGGAATAGCATAAATACAGAGAGAACGCTAGATAAAAGGTTAGAGTACAAAAGGAATTCACTAGAGGAGTGAAGTATTATGTAACGCACGCACGCACACACACACACACACACATACACACACACACCACTCAATAAAAACAACAGCAATGAAGGAAAATATCATAATATTTACAAAGTAGCATATTGCACTATTTATTATTACCTATGTAGTTAGTTATATGATTAATGGAGGACAATACAGATCCACAAATTAAAATGCAGATTAGATGCAGATAATTAAGAGACCAATGCCCCCATAGAATTAAGATGGACATGTTTTTAAAGATGCAATATTTTTCTATTTAGTCAAGATGGTTTAAATATTAGGGATAAAGGGAAACTCATTTATTCATTCATAAAGATTTTATTTCATTTTAAATAGTGTCTATTGTTTTATTGTTACTATTTAGATGTTGCTAATAATGATCCATATTTAATTGAATTGAACTATAAAACAAATACTATATGATCTTTACTAATTTATAAACGCTTGCGAAGTTGGTATACAACATTATGTCTAGAAAACTCATATTTTAACATACTGAAGTAAAGCCTATGGGCATGTATTTATGTCCTGCAGAATTATAATGGACATTCCAAGATGCAATGTCTTGAGTTGTTCAAGGAGGCTAAAGGGAAATTTGTCCTTAGCCTTCTTAAGTGATGGATAACACTGTACATTTGTGAAATGTTAAGAAAACCCTATTTAAAACCATCATAATTGACTTCCGTTGATGGCAGAAATCATTCTAGGTTCTGAATCAAATCAAAATGTAGACTATTTTAGTTGAAGGTTCCAATTTTAAAATATTTCCCATGGCAAAAAAAAAAAAACCCAAAAAAACAAAAAACCAAAAACGTGATGCTAATAGTGGCTATTGGGTCATTTATATCAAATAGTTTTATCAATATAGTGGCAAATAAAAAAGTAAATGTCCTAACCCTTTCCAATAGTTCAAGGTTCTTTCAGAATGACTTTTATCACAAAAATTACCTGATGGTAATGCTTGCGCATCTGCCATTTCTAATGCATTTTTAGGATCCGAGTCATTCATTTCAGTGGTGGGCTGCATGGGTTGGAAAGACAATACTTAGTGCTCATTGTCTACTGCATACAGGATGCACTTAATGATGCTTTATGAACTTATCAAGCAATTACCTTAAAGAGAAGACATTTCTTTGGAGATTCTAAATACCAAAAAGACAGAACATTTTTATGTAAATATATCAAAACAAACCTTTATGAATGCAACTGAAACTTCATGCTAATTTTAGAAATAACTAAATAAATGGTTTAGTTTCTCACAGTCAATATTACACTGACTTGAAATGCAGGAAGCTGTCAAAATCTAACAACTGCATGAAAATTTATTCCACAAGGAAACTTAGACTGGGGGAGCATAGATTTTTTTTTCTTTTGGTGTTGTTGCTTTTTGTTTTGTTTTGTTTGTTTGCTGTGTATAGCAACATTAAAGACATATCTTGTAGGGAATTAAATTTTTAGCTTTAATAAAACATGAAATTAAGATCTTCAATGACGGGATTTTTTTATGACTGCAGTCAAATTAACTGAAATATTAAGAGGAAATATGCAAAATAAGTTATAAAGGTTGATATAGAGAAATATGACAGCTGATCAAACCTAACTCTTGCGATGATATCTTAACTCTCATAAATAATACTAGAATAGAAGAGAATAGATGCTACAGAAAATACCTTTGAGTCATTTACACCACATATTTTTAATTTGTCCTGTAATTTAGAAGTTGCACAGTGGTGATGGCTCTGCTAGAGCATGTGGCTCATTTAATATCAAAAAAGTGGTTCTCAACTATTTATTAAAGAATAATTAACAAAATGGGTTTCTTTTTTGCAGGCATTTATGTGAATTTTCCTTCAAATTTAGCTTAAATTTAATCCCAGCACTTAGAGGGAAAGACAGGCAGATCCCTGTGAGCTCTCGGAGGGCAAGTTACAGGACAGCCAGGCTACACAGGAAAACATTATTTTGGAAAACAAAATCCAAACCAAACCAGACAAAAACAAAAACAATTTTATTGATCCATTCATGTGAAAAGAAAATGAATCCAAAGTAGGGAATATTCTGATCACAGTGATTGGAACATGCTGTATGAAAAAAAATTTTCAGCTAGAATTTTAAAAGGCACCATAGAAGGAAATAACATTCAAGAGTTCAGGATTGAAATGTTACCGAAACTGGACTTTCATGCAATTGTTGGGTTTTGACAACCTGCTGCGTTGCAAGTCAGTGCAATACTGACTGTGGAAAACGATCCTAGTATTCAAGAAATGAGCTCTATTAAGTGTCTCGCACACAATACTTCATGGGTTTGAAATAATCATGGCGTCCTATAAAGGAAAAAAGATAATTTCTGCACCAAAAATTAACAACCTCAAAAATAGTAGAAGCATTTTATTCAAATTAATCATTAATCAGCCTATTACTCTGATGACTGGGAGGTGTGAGGAACAGAATTGAGTGGTTGCTATTCACTCCAAGTCCAGGCTTTCTCTCTGTCTCTGTCTGTCTTTCTCTGCCTCTATCCCTGTCTCTCCCTCCTTCTCTCCCTCCCTCTCTCCTCCTCTCCCAAAGCCCCTAAAGCAGTAGTAATAATACTCTTTGACTTCTACCTTATCGGCCTTTGTACTATAAGCAAATGCTTCACACAGGGGCTTTTATGTGATGTATGGTTCTTACCTTTAATGTGTTGATCTCCAGTTTGACCTGAAGCACCATGTAAATGACTGATACCCTTCTTGGTAAGACACTCAAAAATACCCTGTAAAGGTAAGCATCAAGACTGATTGATTTGCACCAGTGCCCCTTAATGATTTTTTTTTAAAAAAGTGTTTAAACTTTTTATTCTAGAAAGAGATTTGGATATTTTTAGATCCATTTTATAAAAATCAGAACCACTTGAACGAAGAACCTCATATATGCTATTAGATCAAATTTATCTTCAAATGGCCAAGGACTATAAAAACTGACCATGAAAGGTCAGATGACACCAAGTAGCAAAATATTATCAGATGTGTCAGTTTCAATAAAGAGTGAACGGAGCAGTTTATGAGACCAAACCAAAAACTAAAAGACATTCACAAAACCACCTTTCTAAAAGTGCCCAAAAGTACTAGTGCCTCGGGGCATCATTAATATTTAGAATGAGAAAACTACTTCAGAAGAATAAGAGTGCACAGCACAGGAAACCTCACAGTACAGAGCACTGCACGTACACCGTGCGCATGCCTGAGACGCAGATATCGCAACCTTGTGTAGAGTAAAGTGAGGGCTCTGCTGTTTAAAGAAACTAAAATATACCTGGCTGCTACTTGAGAGAGCCCAATATTATCACGTAATGACACTTCAACTCTGTGCTGAGACCACGATCTGGGAGGTTGGTTTGTTTTTTTTTTTTAACCCAGGACATCCGTGCAACCCTTTCACAATGGCCCCATAAAATATGAGATTGCTGTATATCTGTAATCTTAAAACCATTGTTCCCAGAGAGGAAAAATAATCTGCTTTGTGTTTTTAAATTATTTGTACAGGTCAAATAATATGAAACCAAAATTTTACACAAAAAAACATATACAATAATAACACACACACACATACCACACATATATACATATACATACATACACTTATAAACATACAACATTCACACAGAACACACACATTCAAACACATATGCACACATTCACATACACGCATATACAAACGATGCATACACACTCATATTTTTTCTGTTTGTGAATATTTTCTTTCCTATCTATATTTGATTCATAATTTGTAGCCCCAGTCATCAATTGCTTAAGTTTCATGATGCAAAAGACTAGGTTGCAAATTTCTCTCTAAATAGTGTTAGCACTTTACACACTTCATACAAGGAATTTTTCCAAAAACAAAATCGTCATTGAACAAACCTCAGAGTCTCCACTTGAATCTTCTGATTTCTGCAATATGGACTTCTTATCTATACAGTGCAGTCACAGAAAACTTTATGAGAATATTTATTATAGTGAAGTTAAATTTATATACTTGTTTATATCTCATGTATATTTATTTTCTCTACATTTTTATATTTCATTAATATAAAAAAGCAAGAAAAATTTTAGAGAGTTGAGCATTTTCAGGAAGGCACTTTTTCTTTTTTCCAGGTGTTTGTCTGTCTGTCTGTCTATCTATCTATCTATCTATCTATCTATCTATCTATCTATCTATCTATCTACTTTAAATCCTGATTGCAGTCTCCTGTCCTCCCAGTCCCTGTCACACAGCCCCTCTCCCCAGCACATCAAGTCACTGCAGGATTAGTCACATCCTCTCCCACAGTGGCAAGACAAGGCAACCCAGCTAGGACATTATGATCCACAGTCAGGACACACACACACACACACACACACACACACACACACACACACACACACACACACACACACACACACTAGTTTTGCAACCTGCATGAAAGACCTTGCAGATTAGATCCTAGCATTGTTGTCCTCTGAGAGGCTCCACCTAGCAGCTGACCGAAACAGATGCAGAAACCCACAGCCAAACATCAGACAGAAAACTCTTGGAGTCTTGCGGAAGTGTTGGAAGGATTGAGGGACCGGGAGGGAATAGGGACTCCACAAAAAAACAAAACAAAACAAAACAAAAAAACAAAAACAACAACAACAACAACAACAACAACAACAAAAACAACAGAGTCAACTAACATGGACCCTTGGGAGCTCCCAGAGACTAAACTACCAACCAGGAAGGCATTTTTACAATAGGAAGTGATTAAGAGAAAAATATTTAAAAGAAGTGATACTGGGAAAAAGAATTTTACAAGCTACAAATACTCTCTCAAGAAATGAATACATTTTTAATCATTAAATGTACTTGTAAAAAAGTGTTGCTTATCTGGGGACGTGCACACTTTTAGCAGTGTTTGAGCATGCGTATCTGCAAGCATGTCACTGCTGTTACTGTTACCCCACCATGAGCATCCGTGAGACCATCATTCATTCGCTTACAAGGGCTCCCTTGGTTACTTCTCTCCACTGGCTGCTCTGGCGCTTCTTCCTGTGGTTTAGAACAAAACCTAACTTCAGAAATTATATTTCTTCATTCATTCCCCATCATTCATTCACTGTTATCATTCTCTAAGACAAACATTTACAGTCTTTCAAGTTACAGGCACAATCCTGTGAGAAGCTGAAGATAAAAAAAAAAAATTAAACTATCACCACACTAATCACTGTTTTGGTTCATGTATGTTGCATCCACATAGGATTAACTGTTTCTGCCCCTTTGGGGCTTGTGTAGTATCTTCTGGTACCATGGAACCTAGGCAGCAATGGTGGTACTCACGTGTTGATGGGAACCAACAGCTATTTAATTCAACTCAAAGCCTCACTCAGAAGAAGGGAAATTATATGAATGTGTGTATCGATATTAACCGATAGGAAAGAAGTTATCAATTTTTTAGATGAGGACATGAAGAGGGATGGCAAGCTGGGAGGGGTGGAGGACAAGAGAAAAGAACAAGAGAAAGTGGTATAATTCTATTTTAATTTAAAGTATATATGAACTTAAACAGGCTAATTTCTATATACTGGTAAAGAGAGTGTCATATGATAACAAAGGAGAAATTAAAGGATTGATTCATAAGTTCTATTAAAATAAATTTAGCACAGACACATCATGCAAAGTCTTTTCTAAAATAAAAGCATTGGACAAACCTCAGACTCCATACTTGAATCTTCAAGTATCTGTGAAAACTTCTTATCTAAACAATGTAGTAATAGAACAATTAGTGAGAACATTTGTCAGAGTAAATTTATAAATATATATGTTTACATATATCTTATATCTATATTTTGATGCTTGTATATTTTAAAGGAATAAGACCTCAGAAAAAAATTTCAGATAATTCAAATTTTTTGAGGACAAATCATTTTAGTAGAAGTGGGCAAGAAAAATATTTAAAGACAGTGATGTTTGTTTTGGGACATACACATGGGAACTTGCTAGAAGCGAGTATCAAATATTTTGTGCACATTTGAGTGTTCATAATTTTACCATTATTTGTTTTCTGACAATGGCTCTCTTTGTTACTTTTTTCTACTGGTTGTTTCCTTGCTTCTTCCTGTCATGAAAAACAAATATATATTTACATATTATATATAAATTATATATTATCAATATATACTTTTAAAAGGTAGATTTCTGTCATTCTCTCCATCATTCACTCATCGTATCAGTCACTAAGATAAAGATATATACAGTCTATCAAGCTATAGACACAATCCTGTCAGAAGCTAAATAAAAAATGAGATTAACTTCTCGTTTATATTCGAGTTAATGACATATGCTAACAAATGAAAAAAAAACTTTGTTCATATCTGTGAATAAAATCTATGAGTGAGAAGAACTTAGTAAGCTACATCATTCAGAACTTCAAAACTGAAATCAGCACACCTCAGAGTCCTCAGGCGAATCTTCGACTGTCCGTGATATGGGTGTCTTATCTACACAACAAAGTCACAGAAACATTCATGAAAACATTATTTACACTCAAATCAATACATCTTTTGAAAGATTCATGAATGGCTGTTAACATGTATACCATATCTACATTTTCATGTTCTGACAAAACCAAAACCAGAACTCCAAACAGTAAAAGCTTTTTCAGGAAGACATTGCTGTAGGGAGAAAGAGAAAAGGCTATAAAGTCACAAAGACTGTCTGAGGACGTTTGCCTTGTACTTTTGATAACAGTACTTGAGACTAAGACAATCTGGATGCGCATTTGCAAGTGTATTGCTTTACTAACGTTACCCCCATCGTTATGCAAATGAGATCACCATTATCTGTTTGCTTACAAGGACTCCCTTGGTTACCTTGTCCTAATGGCTCCTTTGTTGCTTCTTCCTATCATGAAAAACCAAAAAGAAACATTAACTTCAAAATTGTATTTCTCCTGTCATCTTCTCACTCACTCAATGGCTCAGTCACCGAGACAAAGATATTTATATCCTACCCATCATAAACACAGTCTTGTGACAACTAACACACATTAAACCTTTGTGGCGATGGACACCGTTATGGCTCACGGAGGTAGCAGTTCACTGGACTGTGCATTGCTGGCTTCCTTGGCCGTCTTGTATACTATTTTCTGGAACTGCAAAAGCTAAAGTCAAGAAGTGAAACTCTCGTTTTGGTGGCAATGAATGTCTATCCAATGGAGCTTAAACTCACTGAAGAGGTGGGGATATCATGCCTGAGAGTGGAAACCTAGCCATCATTCAGGTCGGGATCCTAAGAAAGAGATCTACCACCAACCCTTGACTAGACCAGCATAATTCCTACCTGCATCCTAAATCTTATTCTACAGCCCACAGTTAAGTGTGCCCTCATCAAAGAAGCCTTTCAACATTGCAAATGGAGACCATCAATAAATCCAAAACTGGACACAACAGTGCAGAGATTAATAGCTTGACTGTGGGGAGCCCACATCAAATAGGTAATCGTCACTATAGCTCCTGAGTCTATGGCTGAAGCGACATTGATGAAGAGGGACCAGTAAAACTACAAGAGGCAGAATATCTGTACAAGTCTCCTAGATACAGCTGTATAAACTAGACCAGAGCATTGGTAATACCAATTCACATGCTCATCTAGAAGGGGAATATCTCATCACGTCCCACCTTTACATAAAGCACCGTTACCAGCAACTAATGACTGCTGAAAAAAGTGTCTCTCAAGGATGAGCCATCTTATTGGTTAGCCACTAGGAAGAGGTCAGCTCTGATGCTATATACACTCAAACGACAACAAAAGGCTCAACAGGCTGTAATTATACATCGCTCTCTCTCTCTCTCTCTCTCTCTCTCTCTCTCTCTCTCTCTCTCTCTCTCTCTCTGTGTGTGTGTGTGTGTGTCTATCTCTGTCTCTCTCTGTCTCTGTGTCTCTCTCTCTCTCTCTGTGTCTCTCTATCTCTGTCTCTCTCTGTCTGTGTCTCTGTCTCTGTCTCTGTCTCTGTCTCTCTCTCTCTCTCTCTGTGTTGTAGGGAGAAGATGTACAAGGGGTTAGAGAAAGGAAAGTAACAGGAAAATTGTGTGATTCTATATTAATTAAAAATTTATACAGATTTTAAGAAATAGAGTGTTCAATCTCCACATTCAAGCTTAGTTAGTGACAGATGATAACATATGAGAAACTAATGGCTTAATTAGTAAGTTCTATAGCTGAAAATAAAGAGCAGTCACAGCATTCAAAGGTTTTTTTTTCCAAAAACAGAAATAGTGAACAAACCTCAGTGGTCCTATCTGAATCTGAATCTCTCTGTGACTTGGGCTCCTCATCTATAAAATATAATTACAGAAACATTAATAAGAACACTTGTTACAGTGAAATTATACATACATACACACACACACACACACACACACACACACACATATATTCCTATAGTTTGACATTTGCATAGTTTGACAAAAATAAAACACTAAGAAAAAATTCAGAGAAGTGATGCATTTTGGGAAGGCAATGTTAGGAATAGAAAGAGGAAAACAATGACTTCAAGCAACTGACCCTGGCTTGGATTGTGCACACTTGCACTCTGCCTTGCGTACCAGGTAGTGGCTTGGATGAGAATGCGCCCCACTCATTTGAGACTCAACCCAATGGTTTCTCCATTTGTGATGAGGCTGCCTGTGTGTTTCTCGTGCAGCTTCTGTTACACTTAGGTGTGTCCCCTCCAGTCCTATCCTTTTTAGAACTTTTATCATGAAGCCATGTTGGATTTGGTCAAAGGCTTTTTCTGCATCCATTAGCATGAATCGATGACTTTTGTCATTAAATCCATTTACGTGATTTAGGACATTTTCTGAATTGAATGTGTTGAACCATCCCTGCCTTTCTTGAGTAGAGCCAGCACGGTCATGGTGGGTAATCTTTTGGTTGAACATCTTATTCTGTTTGCAGGTATTTTATTGAATGTTTTAATATTTGAACCTATGCTCATCAAAGATAGTGGCCTTTAGTTTTCTTTGTTGTTGTTGTGCATTTGCTCCTTCCAATTTCTTTTGTTGCTGTCTTTTGTTTTGTGTTTGGAATAGTTAAGGAAAAGTTGTGGATCTTCTTTAGAAATCTGCAAGAAGGATGACCAAAATGCAGATGCTTCAACTCCTTCTTAAAAGGGGGGAGAGAATATCCATAAGAGGGGATATCGAAGCAAACTTTAGAGCAGTGACTCAAGGAATGGCCATTCAGAGCCTGCCCCACATGTGGCCCATATCTATATAGCCATCAAAACTAGATAAGATTGATGAAGCTAAAAAATGCATGCTGAAAGGGACCAGATATAGATCTGTCCTGAGAGACACATCCAGAGCATGTCCAATACAGAGGTCAATGCTAGCAGCAAACCACAGAACTGAGAATAGGACCCCCTTTGGGGGAATAAGAGGAAGTATTGAAGGAATTGAAGGAGCTTGTAACCTGATAAAAATAACAATACCAACCAACCAGAGCTTCCAGAGACTAAACCACTACCGAAAGACTATACATGGACTGACCCAGGGCTCCAACTGCATATGTGGCAGAGAATAGCCTTGTTGGGGCACCAAGGGTAGGGGAAGTCCTTGGTCCTGCCAAGGTTGGACTCCCAGTGCAGGGGAATATGGGGGGGCAGTAAGGGGGAAGTACAGGGAGAACACCCGTATGGGGAATGGGGGCTTATGAACAGGAAACTGCGAAGGGGAATAACCTTTAAAATGTAAGTAAAGAAATATATCTAATAAGAAATTAAAATAAAATAAAATAAAAAGAAATCTGGTAGACTTTTACTATGAGTTCATTATACCTTTTTTTAAAAAGCTGTACGGCTTAGAAATATTATTTTAGTATCACCATTTGCTGTGGGTCTGTTTAGGTTGTTGACTTTAATTTTGTGGTTTGGATGAATCTAGAAATCTATTTCTCTTATATTTGCCAACTTAATGGAGTGCAAGCATTTTAAAATGTTCCCTATAAAAATTCTAAATGACCTTAGAGTCTACTGTAATATTTCCCTGCCCATTGCTGATTCTGTTAATTTGACGTTTCACTGTAAGAAAGGGCACAGTGAAACCAATGAACTAGATCACTCTGAGTAGAAAGATTTTCTGGAGATCAAACGGCCAACGCTATCTCTTGGAGGGCATAGAAAAGCAAAATGATGGAAAAGCAAGCAGATTTTATGACAGTCAGAAGGGTGTCAGTGTGGGGTGTCTTTGAGCAGATATCCTTGCCAGATACTACTGCTGTGATAAAACAACATGACCAGAGAACCCGGGCAGGAAAGAGTTTATTCATTTTGAGCACTGAAGGAAGTCAGGATAGGAATTCAAGCAGGGTAGGTACCTGGAGGCAGGAGCTGATGCAGAGGCCATGGAGGTGCTGCTCACTGGCTTGCTTCCGTCTATTTACTCTGATTGCTTCCTTTTTTCAAAATGCAAGCTAGGTTTATTTTGACTTCATCCTTTTTGATTTCCTTTTGTGCCCCCTAACAAAAATTATTCATCCCAATTCAGGCAAACCTCAATTACAAAAAGACTATTGTCCCAATCCCTTAATTTAAGTGGATGGTTTTAGTTGATTTATAAATAATAGATATGTTGCCATTTTAAGGGATAATTTACAAATAATTATGGTATTGGGCATAAAGGAAACTATAATGACAGTTTAGACTCCATTCCTCTTCTCTATGCTTCTTTGTGTCTTAGGTAAAGGGGAGGGGCTTGAAAAAACAATACGGGAGATGTGGTACTATTATAAGAAATTGGATAAATAGGGATGGATTATTAGATCTACTTTTAAACAAATTATAGCATTTTATAGCCATAATCTTACTTTTGTAGAGACCTTTATATTTGGATACAGAATTGAGGTGCATTCTGCATATTAATACAGGTTTAAAGTGTATTGATTGGTGTGTTGATCCCAAATTTAAGAAAAAGGTCAAGTAACATATAAAGGCAGACCTATCAGAATCACACCAGACTTTTCGCCAGAAACTATGAAGGGCAGAAGATCCTGGACTGATGTCATACAGACCCTAAGAGAACACAAATGCCAGCCCAGGTTACTGTATCCTGCAAAACTCTCAATTAACATAGATGGAGAAACCAAGATATTCCATGACAAAACCAAATTTACACAATATCTTTCTACAAATTCAGCACTACAAAGGATAATAAATGGTAAAGCCCAACATAAGGAGGCAAGCTATACCCTAGAAGAAGCAAGAAACTAATCGTCTTGGCAACAAAACAAAGAGAAGAAAAGCACACAAACATAACCTCACATCCAAATATGAATATAACAGGAAGCAATAATCACTATTCCTTAATATCTCTCAACATCAATGGCCTCAACTCCCCAATAAAAAGACATGGATTAACAAACTGGAAATGCAACAAGGACCCTGCATTCTGCTGCCTACAGGAAACACACCTCAGAGACAAAGACAGACACTACCTCAGAGTGAAAGGCTGGAGAACAACTTTCCAAGCAAATGGTCGGAAGAAGCAAGCTGGAGTAGCCATTCTAATATATCAAATAAAATCAATTTTCAACTAAAAGTCATCAAAAAAGATAAGGAAGGACACTTCATATTCATCAAAGGAAAAATCCACCAAGATGAACTCTCAATCCTAAATATCTATGCCCCAAATACAAGGGCACCTACATACGTAAAAGAAACCTTACTAAAGCTCAAAACACACATTTCACCTCACAAAATAATAGTAGGAGACGTCAACACCCCACTCTCATCAATGGATAGATCATGGAAACAGAAATTAAACAGAGACATAGACAGACTAAGAGAAGTCATGAGTCAAATGGACTTAACAGATATTTATAGAACATTCCACCCTAAAGCAAAAGGATATACCTTCTTCTCAGCTTCTCATGGTACTTTCTCCAAAATTGACTATATAATTGGTCAAAAACGGGCCTCAACAGGTACAGAAAGATAGAAATAATCCCATGCATGCTATCAGACCACCACGGCCTAAAACTGGTCTTCAATAACAATAAGGGAAGAATGCCCACATATATGTGGAAATTGAACAATACTCTACTCAATGATAACGTGGTCAAGGAAGAAATAAAGAAAGAAATTAAAGACTTTTTAGAATTTAATGAAAATGAAGGTACAACATACCCAAACTTATGGGACACAATGAAAGCTGTGCTAAGAGGAAAACTCATAGCTCTGAGTGCTTCCAGAAAGAAACAGGAAAGAGCATATGTCAGCAGCTTGACAGAACACCTAAAAGCTCTAGAACAAAAAGAATCAAATTCACCCAGGAGGAGTAGAAGGCAGCAAATAATCAAACTCAGAGCTGAAATCAACGAAGTAGAAACAAAAAGGACCATAGAAAGAATCAACAGAACCAAAAGTTGGTTCTTTGAGAAAATCAACAAGATAGATAAACCCTTAGCCAGACTAATGAGAGGACACAGAGAGTGTGTCCAAATTAATAAAATCAGAAATGAAAAGGGAGACATAACTACAGATTCAGAGGAAATTCAAAAAATCATCAGATCTTACTATAAAAGCCTATATTCAACAAAACTTGAAAATCTACAGGAAATGGACAATTTCCTAGACAGATACCAGGTACCGAAGTTAAATCAACAACAGATAAACCATTTAAATTTTTTTTTTTTTTTGGAGCTGGGGACCGAACCCAGGGCCTTGCCAGATAAACCATTTAAACAACCCCATAACTCCTAAGGAAATAGAAGCAGTCATTAAAGCTCTCCCAACCAAAAAGAGCCCAGGTCCAGATGGGTTCAGTGCAGAATTCTATCAGACCTTCATAGAAGACCTCATACCAATATTATCCAAACTATTCCACAAAATTGAAACAGATGGATCACTACCGAATTCCTTCTATGAAGCCACAATTACTCTTATACCTAAACCACGCAAAGACCCAACAAAGAAAGAGAACTTCAGACCAATTTCCCTTATGAATATCGACGCAAAAATACTCAATAAAATTCTGGCAAACCGAATCCAAGAGGACATCAAAACAATCATCCACCATGATCAAGTAGGCTTCATCCCAGGCATGCAGGGATGGTTTAATATACGGAAAACCATCAACGTGATCCATTATATAAACAAACTGAAAGAACAAAACCACATGATCATTTCATTAGATGCTGAGAAAGCATTTGACAAAATTCAACACCCCTTCATGATAAAAGTCCTGGAAAGAATAGGAATTCAAGGCCCATACCTAAACATAGTAAAAGCCATATACAGCAAACCAGTTGCTAACATTAAACTAAATGGAGAGAAACTTGAAGCAATCCCACTAAAATCAGGGACTAGACAAGGCTGCCCACTCTCTCCCTACTTATTCAATATAGTTCTTGAAGTTCTAGCCAGAGCAATCAGACAACAAAAGGAGGTCAAGGGGATACAGATCAGAAAAGAAGAAGTCAAAATATAACTTTTTGCAGATGATTTGATAGTATATTTAAGTGATCCCAAAAGTTCCACCAGAGAACTACTAAAGCTGATAGACAACTTTAGCAAAGTGGCTGGGTATAAAATTAACTCAAATAAATCAGTAGCCTTCCTCTACACAAAAGAGAAACAAGCCGAGAAAGAAATTAGGGAAACGACACCCTTCATAATAGACCCAAATAATATAAAGTACCTCGGTGTGACTTTAACCAAGCAAGTAAAAGATCTGTACAATAAGAACTTCAAGACACTGAGGAAAGAAATTGAAGAAGACCTCAGAAGATGGAAAGATCTCCCATGCTCATGGATTGGCAGGATTAATATAGTAAAAATGGCCATTTTACCTAAAGCAATCTACAGATTCAATGCAATCCCCATCAAAATACCAATCCAATTCTTCAAAGAGTTAGACAGAACAATTTGCAAATT
The DNA here is from genome assembly GCF_021556685.1 of Rattus norvegicus. Taxonomy (NCBI): domain Eukaryota; kingdom Metazoa; phylum Chordata; class Mammalia; order Rodentia; family Muridae; genus Rattus; species Rattus norvegicus. The sequence goes on along the minus strand of NC_141536.1, from coordinate 52,550,414 downwards.
CATCTGGAATAACAAAAAACCCAGGATAGCTAAAGCTATCCTCAACAATAAAAGGACTTCAGGGGGAATCACTATCCCTGAACTCAAGCAGTATTACAGAGCAATAGTGATAAAAACTGCATGGTATTGGTACAGAGACAGACAGATAGACCAATGGAATAGAATTGAAGACCCAGAAATGAACCCACAGACCTATGGTCACTTGATTTTTGACAAAGGAGCCAAAACCATCCAATGGAAAAAAGATAGCATTTTCAGCAAATGGTGCTGGTTCAACTGGAGGGCAACATGTAGAAGAATGCAGATCGATCCATGCTTATCACCCTGTACAAAGCTTAAGTCCAAGTGGATCAAGGACCTCCACATCAAACCAGACACACTCAAATTAATAGAAGAAAAACTAGGGAAGCATCTGGAACACATGGGCACTGGAAAAAATTTCCTGAACAAAACACCAATGGCTTATGCTCTAAGATCAAGAATCGACAAATGGGATCTCATAAAACTGCAAAGCTTCTGTAAGGCAAAGGACACTGTGATTAGGACAAAACGGCAACCAACAGATTGGGAAAAGATCTTTACCAATCCTACAACAGATAGAGGCCTTATATCCAAAATATACAAAGAACTCAAGAAGTTAGACCGCAGGGAGACAAAAAACCCTATTAAAAAATGGGGTTCAGAGCTAAACAAAGAATTCACAGCTGAGGAATGCCGAATGGCTGAGAAGCACTTAAAGAAATGTTCAACATCTTTAGTCATAAGGGAAAGGCAAATCAAAACAACCCTGAGATTTCACCTCACACCAGTGAGAATGGCTAAGATCAAAAACTCAGGTGACAGCAGATGCTGGCGAGGATGTGGAGAAAGAGGAACACTCCTCCATTGTTAGTGGGATTGCAGACTGGTACAACCATTCTGGTAATCAGTCTGGAGGTTCCTCAGAAAATTGGACATTGAACTGGCTGAGGATCCAGCTATACCTCTCTTGGGCATATACCCAAAAGATGCCCCAACATATAAAAAAGTCACGTACTCCACTATGTTCATCGCAGCCTTATTTATAACAGCCAGAAGCTGGAAAGAACCCAGATGCCCTTCAGCATAGGAATGGATACAGAAAATGTGGTACATCTACACAATGGATTATTACTCAGCTATCAAAAACAATGACCTTATGAAATTCGTAGGCAAATGGTTGGAACTGGAAAATATCATCCTGAGTGAGGTAACCCAATCACAGAAAAACACACATGGTATGCACTCATTGATAAGTGGCTATTAGCCCAACTGCCTGAATTACCCTAGATGCCTAGAACAAATGAAACTCAAGACGGATGATCAAAATGTGAATGCTTCACACTGGCGGATCCCGGACCGCAGCAGCTCTCTGCTCCCAAACCCCGTGGGAGAGAGACCCCACCGCCTGATCAGGTGGGCACTCCTGAGGCTGCAGAGCGGAGGAGACCACCAACACTGCCTACCCCTGCCCACATCCCTGGCCCAAGAGGAAACTGTATAAGGCCTCTGGGCTCCCGTGGGGGAGGGCCCGGGAGCGGCAGGACCCCTGCGCCTGAGACACTGCCGGAACCTGAAGGAAACAGACCGGATAAACAGTTCTCTGCACCCAAATCCCGTGGGAGGGAGAGCTGAACCTTCAGAGAGGCGAACACGCCTGGGAAACCAGAAGAGACTGCACTCTGTGCACATCCAGGCGCCAGAGGAAAACACCAAACGCCATCTGGAACCCTGGTGCACGGAGGCTCCCAGAAAGAGCGGCACAGATCTTCCCGGTTGCTGCCACAGCGGAGAGGACTTAGGCAGTACCCCACGAGCAAACTTGAGCCTTGGAACTGCAGGTAGGACCAACTTTTCCCCTGCAAGAAACCTGCCTGGTGAACTCAGGACACACAGAGGCAAAATTCCTCTAAGGCCGGGCACTTCCTGTGTTTACCGGAAGTCCCACACCAGCGGATCCCGGACCGCAGCAGCTCCCTGCTCCCAAACCCCGTGGGAGAGAGACCTCACCGCCTGATCAGGTGGGCACTCCTGAGGCTGCAGAGTGGAGGAGACCACCAACACTGCCCACCCCTGCCCTATCCCTGGCCCAAGAGGCAACTGTATAAGGCCTCTGGGTTCCCGTAGGGGAGGGCCCGGGAGCGGCAGGACCCCTGCGCCTGAGACACTGCCGGAACCTGAAGGAAACAGACCGGATAAACAGTTCTCTGCACCCAAATCCCGTGGGAGGGAGAGCTGAACCTTCGGAGAGGCGGACACGCCTGGGAAACCAGAAGAGACTGCACTCTGTGCACATCCAGGCGCCAGAGGAAAACACCAAACGTCATCTGAAACCCTGGTGCACAGAGGCTCCCGGAAGGAGCGGCACAGATTTTCCCTGTTGCTGCCACAGCGGAGAGGACTTAGGCAGTACCCCACGAGCAAACTTGAGCCTTGGAACCACAGGTAGGACCAATTTTTCCCCTGCAAGAAACCTGCCTGGTGAACTCAAGACACAGGCCCACAGGAACAGCTGAAGACCTGTAGAGAGGAAAAACTACACGCCCGAAAGCAGAACACTCTGTCCCCATAACTGGCTGAAAGAAAACAGGAAAACAGGTCTACAGCACTCCTGACACACAGGTTATAGGACAGTCTAGCCACTGTCAGAAATAGCAGAACAAAGTAACACTAGAGATAATCTGATGGCGAGAGGCAAGCACAGGAACCCAAGCAACAGAAACCAAGACTACATGGCATCATCGGAGCCCAATTCTCCCACCAAAGCAAACACGGAATATCCAAACACACCAGAAAAGCAAGACCTAGTTTCAAAATCATATTTGATCATGATGCTGGAGGACTTCAAGAAAGACATAAAGAACTCCCTTAGAGAACAAGTAGAAGCCTACAGAGAGGAATCGCAAAAATCCCTGAAAGAATTCCAGGAAAACACAATCAAACAGTTGAAGGAATTAAAAATGGAAATAGAAGCAATCAAGAAAGAACACATGGAAACAACCCTGGACATAGAAAATCAAAAGAAAAGACAAGGAGCTGTAGATACAAGCTTCACCAACAGAATTCAAGAGATGGAAGAGAGAATCTCGGGAGCAGAAGATTCCATAGAAATCATTGACTCAACTGTCAAAGATAATGTAAAGCGGAAAAAGCTACTGGTCCAAAACATACAGGAGCTCTCTGCTCCCAGACCCGGTGAGAGAGAAACCCAACCGCCTGGTCAGGTGGGCACTCCTGAGGCTGCAGAGCGGAAGAGACCACCAACACTGCTCACCCCTGCCCACATCCCTGGCCCAAGAGGAAACTGTATAAGGCCTCTGGGCTCCCGTGGGGGAGGGCCCAGGAGCGGCAGGACCCCGCAGGACCCTGAAGGAAACAGACCGGATAAACAGTTCTCTGCACCCAAATCCCGTGGGAGGGAGAGCTAAACCTTCAGAGAGGCGGACAAGCCTGGGAAACCAGAAGAGACTGCTCCCTGCACACACATCTCGGACGCCAGAGGAAAAAGCCAAGGACCATCTGGAACCCTGGTGCACTGAAGCTCCCGGAAGGGGCGGCACAGGTCTTCCTGGTTGCTGCCGCTGCAGAGAGCCCGTGGGCAGCACCCCACGAGCGAACTTGAGCCTTGGGACCACAGGTAAGACCAACTTTTCTGCTGCAAGAAAGCAGCCTGGTGAACTCAAGACACAGGCCCACAGGAACAGCTGAAGACCTGTAGAGAGGAAAAACCACACGCCCGAAAGCAGAACACTCTGTCCCCATAACTGACTGAAAGAGAGGAAAACAGGTCTACAGCACTCCTGACACACAGGCTTATAGGACAGTCTAGCCACTGTCAGAAACAGCAGAACAAAGTAACACTAGAGATAATCTGATGGCGAGAGGCAAGCGCAGGAACCCAAGCAACAGAAACCAAGACTACATGCCATCATCGGAGCCCAATTCTCCCACCAAAACAAACATGGAATATCCAAACACACCAGAAAAGCAAGATCTAGTTTCAAAATCATATTTGATCATGATGCTGGAGGACTTCAAGAAAGACATGAACACACTTAGGGAAGCACAGGAAAACATTAATAAACAAGTAAAAGCCTACAGAGAGGAATCGCAAAAATCCCTGAAAGAATTCCAGGAAAACACAATCAAACAGTTGAAGGAATTAAAAATGGAAATAGAAGCAATCAAGAAAGAACACATGGAAACAACCCTGGATATAGAAAACCAAAAGAAGAGACAAGGAGCTGTAGATACAAGCTTCACCAACAGAATACAAGAGATGGAAGAGAGAATCTCAGGAGCAGAAGATTCCATAGAAATCATTGACTCAACTGTCAAAGATAATGTAAAGCGGAAAAAGCTACTGGTCCAAAACATACAGGAAATCCAGGACTCAATGAGAAGATCAAACCTAAGGATAATAGGTATAGAAGAGAGTGAAGACTCCCAGCTCAAAGGACCAGTAAATATCTTCAACAAAATCATAGAAGAAAATTTCCCTAACCTAAAAAAAGAGATACCCATAGACATACAAGAAGCCTACAGAACTCCAAATAGATTGGACCAGAAAAGAAACACCTCCCGTCACATAATCGTCAAAACACCAAACGCACAAAATAAAGAAAGAATATTAAAAGCAGTAAGGGAAAAAGGTCAAGTAACATATAAAGGGAGACCTATCAGAATCACACCAGACTTCTCGCCAGAAACTATGAAGGCCAGAAGATCCTGGACTGATGTCATACAGACACTAAGAGAACACAAATGCCAGCCCAGGTTACTGTATCCAGCAAAACTCTCAATTAACATTGATGGAGAAACCAAGATATTCCATGAGAAAACCAAATTTACACAATATCTTTCTACAAATCCAGCACTACAAAGGATAATAAATGGTAAAGCCCAACATAAGGAGGCAAGCTATACCCTAGAAGAAGCAAGAAACTAATCGTCTTGGCAACAAAACAAAGAGAATGAAAGCACACAAACATAACCTCACTTCCAAATATGAATATAACGGGAAGCAATAATCACTATTCCTTAATATCTCTCAATATCAATGGCCTCAACTCCCCAATAAAAAGACATAGATTAACAAACTGGATACGCAACGAGGACCCTGCATTCTGCTGCCTACAGGAAACACACCTCAGAGACAAAGACAGACACTACCTCAGAGTGAAAGGCTGGAAAACAAATTTCCAAGCAAATGGTCAGAAGAAGCAAGCTGGAGTAGCCATTCTAATATCAAATAAAATCAATTTCCAACTAAAAGTCATCAAAAAAGATAAGGAAGGACACTTCATATTCATCAAAGGAAAAATCAACCAAGATGAACTCTCAATCCTAAATATCTATGCCCCAAATACAAGGGCACCTACATACGTAAAAGAAACCTTACTAAAGCTCAAAACACACATTGCACCTCACACAATAATAGTGGGAGATTTCAACACCCCACTCTCATCAATGGACAGATCATGGAAACAGAAATTAAACAGAGATGTAGACAGACTAAGAGAAGTCATGAGCCAAATGGACTTAACGGATATTTATAGAACATTCTATCCTAAAGCAAAAGGATATACCTTCTTCTCAGCTCCTCATGGTACTTTCTCCAAAATTGACCATATAATTGGTCAAAAAACGGGCCTCAACAGGTACAGAAAGATAGAAATAATCCCATGCGTGCTATCGGACCACCACGGCCTAAAACTGGTCTTCAATAACAATAAGGGAAGAATGCCCACATATACGTGGAAATTGAACAATGCTCTACTCAATGATAACCTGGTCAAGGAAGAAATAAAGAAAGAAATTAAAAACTTTTTAGAATTTAATGAAAATGAAGATACAACATACTCAAACTTATGGGACACAATGAAAGCTGTGCTAAGAGGAAAACTCATAGCGCTGAGTGCCTGCAGAAAGAAACAGGAAAGAGCATATGTCAGCAGCTTGACAGCACACCTAAAAGCTCTAGAACAAAAAGAAGCAAATACACCCAGGAGGAGTAGAAGGCAGGAAATAATCAAACTCAGAGCTGAAATCAACCAAGTAGAAACAAAAAGGACCATAGAAAGAATCAACAGAACCAAAAGTTGGTTCTTTGAGAAAATCAACAAGATAGATAAACCCTTAGCCAGACTAACGAGAGGACACAGAGAGTGCGTCCAAATTAACAAAATCAAAAATGAAAAGGGAGACATAACTACAGATTCAGAGGAAATTCAAAAAATCATCAGATCTTACTATAAAAACCTATATTCAACAAAACTTGAAAATCTTCAGGAAATGGACAATTTCCTAGACAGATACCAGGTATCGAAGTTAAATCAGGAACAGATAAACCAGTTAAACAACCCCATAACTCCTAAGGAAATAGAAGCAGTCATTAAAGGTCTCCCAACCAAAAAGAGCCCAGGTCCAGACGGGTTTAGTGCAGAATTCTATCAAACCTTCATAGAAGACCTCATACCAATATTATCCAAACTATTCCACAAAATTGAAACAGATGGAGCCCTACCGAATTCCTTCTACGAAGCCACAATTACTCTTATACCTAAACCACACAAAGACACAACAAAGAAAGAGAACTTCAGACCAATTTCCCTTATGAATATCGACGCAAAAATACTCAATAAAATTCTGGCAAACCGAATTCAAGAGCACATCAAAACAATCATCCATCATGATCAAGTAGGCTTCATCCCAGGCATGCAGGGATGGTTTAATATACGGAAAACCATCAACGTGATCCATTATATAAACAAACTGAAAGAACAGAACCACATGATCATTTCATTAGATGCTGAGAAAGCATTTGACAAAATTCAACACCCCTTCATGATAAAAGTCCTGGAAAGAATAGGAATTCAAGGCCCATACCTAAACATAGTAAAAGCCATATACAGCAAACCAGTTGCTAACATTAAACTAAATGGAGAGAAACTTGAAGCAATCCCACTAAAATCAGGGACTAGACAAGGCTGCCCACTCTCTCCCTACTTATTCAATATAGTTCTTGAAGTTCTAGCCAGAGCAATCAGACAACAAAAGGAGATCAAAGGGATACAGATCGGAAAAGAAGAAGTCAAAATATCACTATTTGCAGATGACATGATAGTATATTTAAGTGATCCCAAAAGTTCCACCAGAGAACTACTAAAGCTGATAAACAACTTCAGCAAAGTGGCTGGGTATAAAATTAACTCAAATAAATCAGTTGCCTTCCTCTATACAAAAGAGAAACAAGCCGAGAAAGAAATTAGGGAAACGACACCCTTCATAATAGACCCAAATAATATAAAGTACCTCGGTGTGACTTTAACCAAGCAAGTAAAAGATCTGTACAATAAGAACTTCAAGACACTGAGGAAAGAAATTGAAGAAGACCTCAGAAGATGGAAAGATCTCCCATGCTCATGGATTGGCAGGATTAATATAGTAAAAATGGCCATTTTACCAAAAGCAATCTACAGATTCAATGCAATCCCCATCAAAATACCAATCCAATTCTTCAAAGAGTTAGACAGAACAATTTGCAAATTCATCTGGAATAACAAAAAACCCAGGATAGCTAAAGCTATCCTCAACAATAAAAGGACTTCAGGGGGAATCACTATCCCTGAACTCAAGCAGTATTACAGAGCAATAGTGATAAAAACTGCATGGTATTGGTACAGAGACAGACAGATAGACCAATGGAATAGAATTGAAGACCCAGAAATGAACCCACAGACCTATGGTCACTTGATTTTTGACAAAGGAGCCAAAACCATCCAATGGAAAAAAGATAGCATTTTCAGCAAATGGTGCTGGTTCAACTGGAGGCAACATGTAGAAGAATGCAGATCGATCCATGCTTATCACCCTGTACAAAGCTTAAGTCCAAGTGGATCAAGGACCTCCACATCAAACCAGACACACTCAAACTAATAGAAGAAAAACTAGGGAAGCATCTGGAACACATGGGCACTGGAAAAAATTTCCTGAACAAAACACCAATGGCTTATGCTCTAAGATCAAGAATCGACAAATGGGATCTCATAAAACTGCAAAGCTTCTGTAAGGCAAAGGACACTGTGGTTAGGACAAAACGGCAACCAACAGATTGGGAAAAGATCTTTACCAATCCTACAACAGATAGAGGCCTTATATCCAAAATATACAAAGAACTCAAGAAGTTAGACCGCAGGGAAACAAATAACCCTATTAAAAAATGGGGTTCAGAGCTAAACAAAGAATTCACAGCTGAGGAATGCCGAATGGCTGAGAAACACCTAAAGAAATGTTCAACATCTTTAGTCATAAGGGAAATGCAAATCAAAACAACCCTGAGATTTCACCTCACACCAGTGCGATTGGCTAAGATCAAAAACTCAGGTGACAGCAGATGCTGGCGAGGATGTGGAGAAAGAGGAACACTCCTCCATTGTTGGTGGGATTGCAGACTGGTAAAACCATTCTGGAAATCAGTCTGGAGGTTCCTCAGAAAATTGGACATTGAACTGCCTGAGGATCCAGCTATACCTCTCTTGGGCATATACCCAAAAGATGCCTCAACATATAAAAGAGACACGTGCTCCACTATGTTCATCGCAGCCTTATTTATAATAGCCAGAAAATGGAAAGAACCCAGATGCCCTTCAACAGAGGAATGGATACAGAAAATGTGGTACATCTACACAATGGAATATTACTCAGCTATCAAAAACAACGAGTTTATGAAATTCGTAGGCAAATGGTTGGAACTGGAAAATATCATCCTGAGTGAGCTAACCCAATCACAGAAAGACATACATGGTATGCACTCATTGATAAGTGGCTATTAGCCCAAATGCTTGAATTACCCTAGATCCCTAGAACAAACGAAACTCAAGACGGATGATCAAAATGTGAATGCTTCACTCCTTCTTTAAATGAGGAAAAAGAATACCCTTGGCAGGGAAGGGAGAGGCAAAGATTAAAACAGAGACTGAAGGAACACCCATTCAGAGCCTGCCCCACATGTGGCCCATACATATACAGCCACCCAATTAGACAAGATGGATGAAGCAAAGAAGTGCAGACCGACAGGAGCCGGATGTAGATCGCTCCTGAGAGACACAGCCAGAATACAGCAAATATAGTGGCGAATGCCAGCAGCAAACCACTGAACTGAGAATAGGTCCCCTATTGAAGGAATCAGAGAAAGAACTGGAAGAGCTTGAAGGGACTCGAGACCCCAAAAGTACAACAATGCCAAGCAACCAGAGCTTCCAGGGACTAAGCCACTACCTAAAGACTATACATGGACTGACCCTGGACTCTGACCCCATAGGTAGCAATGAATATCCTAGTAAGAGCACCAGTGGAAGGGGAAGCCCTGGGTCCTGCTAAGACTGAACCCCCAGTGAACTAGTCTATGGGGGGAGGGCGGCAATGGGGGGAGGGTTGGGAGGGGAACACCCATAAGGAAGGGGAGGGGGGAGGGGGATGTTTGCCCGGAAACCGGGAAAGGGAATAACACTCGAAATGTATATAAGAAATACTCAAGTTAATAAAAAAAAAATAAATTAAAAAAAAAAAACATACAGGAAATCCAGGACTCAATGAGAAGATCAAACCTAAGGATAATAGGTATAGAAGAGAGTGAAGACTCCCAGCTCAAAGGACCAGTAAATATCTTCAACAAAATCATAGAAGAAAACTTCCCTAACCTAAAAAAAGAGATACCCATAGGCATACAAGAAGCCTACAGAACTCCAAATAGATTGGACCAGAAAAGAAACACCTCCCGTCACATAATTGTCAAAACACCAAACGCACAAAATAAAGAAAGAATATTAAAAGCAGTAAGGGAAAAAGGTCAAGTAACATATAAAGGCAGACCTATCAGAATCACAACAGACTTTTCGCCAGAAACTATGAAGGCCAGAAGATCCTGGACAGATGTCATACAGACCCTAAGAGAACACAAATGCCAGCCCAGGTTACTGTATCCTGCAAAACTCTCAATTAACATAGATGGAGAAACCAAGATATTCCATGACAAAACCAAATTTATACAATATCTTTCTACAAGTCCAGCACTACAAAGGATAATAAAGGGTAAAGCCCAACATAAGGAGGCAAGCTATACCCTAGAAGCAAGAAACTAATCATCTTGGCAACAAAACAAAGAGAATGAAAGCACACAAACATAACCTCACTTCCAAATATGAATATAACGGGAAGCAATAATCACTATTCCTTAATATCTCTCAATATCAATGGCCTCAACTCCCCAATAAAAAGACATAGATTAACAAACTGGATACGCAACGAGGACCCTGCATTCTGCTGCCTACAGGAAACACACCTCAGAGACAAAGACAGACATTACCTCAGAGTGAAAGGCTGGAAAACAATTTTCCAAGCAAATGGTCAGAAGAAGCAAGCTGGAGTAGCCATTCTAATATCAAATAAAATCAATTTTCAACTAAAAGTCATCAAAAAAGATAAGGAAGGACACGTCATATTCATCGAAGGAAAAATCCACCAAGATGAAGTCTCAATCCTAAATATCTATGCCCCAAATACAAGGGCACCTACATATGTAAAAGAAACCTTACTAAAGCTCAAAACACACATTGCACCTCACACAATAATAGTGGGAGATTTCAACACCCCACTCTCATCAATGGACAGATCATGGAAACAGAAATTAAACAGAGATGTAGACAGACTAAGAGAAGTCATGAGCCAAATGGACTTAACGGATATTTATAGAACATTCTATCCTAAAGCAAAAGGATATACCTTCTTCTCAGCTCCTCATGGTACTTTCTCCAAAATTGACCATATAATTGGTCAAAAAACGGGCCTCAACAGGTACAGAAAGATAGAAATAATCCCATGCGTGCTATCGGACCACCACGGCCTAAAAATGGTCTTCAATAACAATAAGGGAAGAATGCCCACATATACGTGGAAATTGAACAATGCTCTACTCAATGATAACCTGGTCAAGGAAGAAATAAAGAAAGAAATTAAAAACTTTTTAGAATTTAATGAAAATGAAGGTACAACATACCCAAACTTATGGGACACAATGAAAGCTGTGCTAAGAGGAAAACTCATAGCGCTCAGCGCCTGCAGAAAGAAACAGGAAAGAGCATATGTCAGCAGCTTGACAACACACCTAAAAGCTCTAGAACAAAAAGAAGCAAATACACCCAGGAGGAGTAGAAGGCAGGAAATAATCAAACTCAGAGCTGAAATCAACCAAGTAGAAACAAAAAGGACCATAGAAAGAATCAACAGAACCAAAAGTTGGTTCTTTGAGAAAATCAACAAGATAGATAAACCCTTAGCCAGACTAACGAGAGGACACAGAGAGTGCGTCCAAATTAACAAAATCAAAAATGAAAAGGGAGACATAACTACAGATTCAGAGGAAATTCAAAAAATCATCAGATCTTACTATAAAAACCTATATTCAACAAAACTTGAAAATCTTCAGGAAATGGACAATTTCCTAGACAGATACCAGGTATCGAAGTTAAATCAGGAACAGATAAACCAGTTAAACAACCCCATAACTCCTAAGGAAATAGAAGCAGTCATTAAAGGTCTCCCAACCAAAAAGAGCCCAGGTCCAGACGGGTTTAGTGCAGAATTCTATCAAACCTTCATAGAAGACCTTATACCAATATTATCCAAACTATTCCACAAAATTGAAACAGATGGAGCCATACCGAATTCCTTCTATGAAGCCACAATTACTCTTATACCTAAACCACACAAAGACCCAACAAAGAAAGAAAACCTCAGACCAATTTCCCTTATGAATATCGACGCAAAAATACTCAATAAAATTCTGGCAAACCTAATTCAAGAGGACATCAAAACAATCATCCACCATGATCAAGTAGGCTTCATCCCAGGCATGCAGGGATGGTTTAATATAAGGAAAACCATCAACGTGATCCATCATATAAACAAACTGAAAGAACAGAACCACATGATCATTTCATTAGATGCTGAGAAAGCATTTGACAAAATTCAACACCCCTTCATGATAAAAGTCCTGGAAAGAATAGGTATTCAAGGCCCATACCTAAACATAGTAAAAGCCATATACAGCAAACCAGTTGCTAACATTAAACTAAATGGAGAGAAACTTGAAGCAATCCCACTAAAATCAGGGACTAGACAAGGCTGCCCACTCTCTCCCTACTTATTCAATATAGTTCTTGAAGTTCTAGCCAGAGCAATCAGACAACAAAAGGAGATCAAGGGGATACAGATCGGAAAAGAAGAGGTCAAAATATCACTATTTGCAGACGACATGATAGTATATTTAAGTGATCCCAAAAGTTCCACCAGAGAACTACTAAAGCTGATAAACAACTTCAGCAAAGTGGCTGGGTATAAAATTAACTCAAATAAATCAGTTGCCTTCCTCTATACAAAAGAGAAACAAGCCGAGAAAGAAATTAGGGAAACGACACCCTTCATAATAGACCCAAATAATATAAAGTACCTCGGTGTGACTTTAACCAAGCAAGTAAAAGATCTGTACAATAAGAACTTCAAGACACTGAGGAAAGAAATTGAAGAAGACCTCAGAAGATGGAAAGATCTCCCATGCTCATGGATTGGCAGGATTAATATAGTAAAAATGGCCATTTTACCTAAAGCAATCTACAGATTCAATGCAATCCCCATCAAAATACCAATCCAATTCTTCAAAGAGTTAGACAGAACAATTTGCAAATTCATCTGGAATAACAAAAAACCCAGGATAGCTAAAGCTATCCTCAACAATAAAAGGACTTCAGGGGGAATCACTATCCCTGAACTCAAGCAGTATTACAGAGCAATAGTGATAAAAACTGCATGGTATTGGTACAGAGACAGACAGATAGACCAATGGAATAGAATTGAAGACCCAGAAATGAACCCACACACCTATGGCCACTTGATTTTTGACAAAGGAGCCAAAACCATCCAATGGAAAAAGATAGCATTTTCAGCAAATGGTGCTGGTTCAACTGGAGGGCAACATGTAGAAGAATGCAGATCGATCCATGCTTATCACCCTGTACAAAGCTTAAGTCCAAGTGGATCAAGGACCTCCACATCAAACCAGACACACTCAAACTAATAGAAGAAAAACTAGGGAAGCATCTGGAACACATGGGCACTGGAAAAAATTTCCTGAACAAAACACCAATGGCTTATGCTCTAAGATCAAGAATCGACTAATGGGATCTCATAAAACTGCAAAGCTTCTGTAAGGCAAAGGACACTGTGGTTAGGACAAAACGGCAACCAACAGATTGGGAAAAGATCTTTACCAATCCTATAACAGATAGAGGCCTTATATCCAAAATATACAAAGAACTCAAGAAGTTAGACTGCAGGGAAACAAATAACCCTATTAAAAAATGGGGTTCAGAGCTAAACAAAGAATTCACAACTGAGGAATGCCGAATGGCTGAGAAACACCTAAAGAAATGTTCAACATCTTTAGTCATAAGGGAAATGCAAATCAAAACAACCCTGAGATTTCACCTCACACCAGTGAGAATGGCTAAGATCAAAAACTCAGGTGACAGCAGATGCTGGCGAGGATGTGGAGAAAGAGGAACACTCCTCCATTGTTGGTGGGATTGCAGACTGGTAAAACCATTCTGGAAATCAGTCTGGAGGTTCCTCAGAAAATTGGACATTGAACTGCCTGAGGATCCAGCCATACCTCTCTTGGGCATATACCCAAAAGATGCCTCAACATATAAAAGAGACACGTGCTCCACTATGTTCATCGCAGCCTTATTTATAATAGCCAGAAACTGGAAAGAACCCAGATGCCCTTCAACAGAGGAATGGATACAGAAAATGTGGTACATCTACACAATGGAATATTACTCAGCTATCAAAAACAACGAGTTTATGAAATTCGTAGGCAAATGGTTGGAACTGGAAAATATCATCCTGAGTGAGCTAACCCACTCACAGAAAGACATACATGGTATGCACTCATTGATAAGTGGCTATTAGCCCAAATGCTTGAATTACCCTAGATCCCTAGAACAAACGAAACTCAAGACGGATGATCAAAATGTGAATGCTTCACTCCTTCTTTAAATGAGGAAAAAGAATATCCTTGGCAGGGAAGGGAGAGGCAAAGATTAAAACAGAGACTGAAGGAACACCCATTCAGAGCCTGCCCCACAGGTGGCCCATACATATACAGCCACCCAATTAGACAAGATGGATGAAGCAAAGAAGTGCAGACCGACAGGAGCCGGATGTAGATCGCTCCTGAGAGACACAGCCAGAATACAGCAAATACAGAGGCGAATGCCAGCAGCAAACCACTGAACTGAGAATAGGTCCCCCGTTGAAGGAATCAGAGAAAGAACTGGAAGAGCTTGAAGGTGCTCGAGACCCCAAAAGTACAACAATGTCAATCAACCAGAGCTTCCAGGGACTAAGCCACTACCTAAAGACTATACATGGACTGACCCTGGACTCTGTCCCCATAGGTAGCAATGAATATCCTAGTAAGAGCACCAGTGGAAGGGGAAGCCCTGGGTCCTGCTAAGACTGAACCCCCAGTGAACTAGACTATGCGGGTAGGGTGGCAATGGGGGGAGGTTTGGGAGGGGAACACCCAAATGGAAGGGGAGGGGGGAGGGTGATGTTTGTCCGGAAACCGGGAAAGGGAATAACACTTGAAATGTATATAAGAAATACTCAAGTTAATAAAAAAAATAAAAATAAAATTATAGAAAATAAAAAAAAATGTGAATGCTTCACTCCTTCTTTAAAAGGGGAACAAGAATACCCTTGGCAGGGAAGAGAGAGGCAAAGATTAAAACAGACACAGAAGGAACACCCATTGAGAGCCTGCCCCACATGTGGCCCATACATATACAGCCATCCAATTGGACAAGATGGTTGAAGCAAAGAAGTGCAGACTGACAGGAGCCGGATGTAGATCGCTCCTGAGAGACACAGCCAGAATACAGCAAACACAGAGGCGAATGCCAGCAGCAAACCACTGAACTGAGAACGGGAGCCCCGTTGAAGGAATCAGAGAAAGAACTGGAAGAGCTTGAAGGGGCTCGAGACCCCATATGAACAACAATGCCAAGCAACCAGAGCTTCCAGGGACTAAGCCACTACCTAAAGACTATACATGGACTGACCCTGGACTCTGACCCCATAGGTAGCAATGAATATCCTAGTAAGAGCACCAGTGGAAGGGGAAGCCCTGGGTCCTGCTAAGACTGAACCCCCAGTGAACTAGATTGTTGGGGGGAGGGCGGCAATGGGGGGAGGATGGGGAGGGGAACACCCATAAAGAAGGGGAGGGGGGAGGGGGATGTTTGCCCGGATACCGGGAAAGGGAGTAACACTCGAAATGTATATAAGAAATACTCAAGTTAATAAAAAAAAAAGTAAAAAAGGTTAAAAAGAAAAAAGAAAAAGAAAAAAGAAAATGCCCTACATCTGGATCTTACAGAAGCATTTCCTCAATTGAGGTTTTCTCCTTTCAGATGACTCTAGTTTGTTTCAAAGGTTGTGACATAAAATTAGCAGCACACCAGAGGTGTTGGTCTTTAGAATCAGATTAAGAGAGGTTCCTGGTGAACAAAACACCTACAAGTCCTGATTCCTGAGGAATACTGGATTCTAGCTGCTGTTTAAACAACAGCAGTCTTTTCTTTTATCCGATCAGAGCCCTGTTTAGGACCCTGTCACCAGCACTGCTATTAAGACAACCTACTTTGGACCAAACATTCACTTTTTTTTTAAATAATTGGGCCAACATTCTGTTGATCTTATTTATCTTCTCAAAAAAATAAAAACAAAACAAAAACAGTACTCAGATTCATCGACCCTTTGTATATTTTTCTTGGTCTCTATTTCAATGATTTCTCTTCTGGTTATAATTACTTGACACTTACTGGATAAGGATTTAGTTTATTCTTGTTCCAAAAACTTGAGTTGTATCATTAAGTCATTTATTTATACTCTTTCTGAGCCATTAATTCCCTTCCAAGGGCTTCTTTTAACGTGTTCCAGAGTTTTTGTATTTTCATTTTCATTTAGTTCCAAGAATTTTTTTCATGTTGCTTTTTTTTTCAAACCATTCATCATTCGGTAATAAGTTTTTAGTCTCAGTAATGAGTAATTATTCTCAATGAGTTTATATACATGCTAGAAATTTTTGTTGCCAATTTTAAGTTTCATTGCATTATGGTCATACAGGATACACATAGTTGTACAGTTGTTTCATGGGCTGTGGGCGGAAAGATATGCATACTTTTCGGTATTTGGGTGGAATCTGTGAATCTACTTGTTAAATCCATTCGATGTGTGATAATGTTTATTTCTGATGTTTCTCCATTTACATTTTGTCCCTATGATCTTTCTATTGAAGAGAGGAAGATATTTAAATCACCTACTGCTAACGGGTTAATATTAATCTGTCTTTAAGGATAATAGTATACTTTTTATGAAATTCAGTGCACCAGAGTTTGGTGTATACATGTTTAAGATAGTAATATTCTCATGGTTAACTGTTCCCTTGATTAGAATGAAGTACCCCTCTGATTAGTTTCAGTTTAAAGCCCATGTTGTCAAATATTAGGATCGCATTTGTCTGTTTGCTGCCTGATTCCGCTCAATTAGAGTACTTTGTTCCACTTGTTCCTTCTAAGGCAGTGCCTATCTATAAAGCTGAGGTGTGTTCCTTATAGACACAACACATAGATACATTTCATTTCTTATCCATTTAGCCCACCTGTGTCTTTAGATTGGTGGACAATCTAAGGACGTTAATATTTAAAGATCTTGATGAAATGTATGTTGATTAGGCTTATTCTGTTTTCGTCTTTGGTATTGTTTGTGTTCTCCATGTATTTTGTGTTTCAGTAACTGAGCTTTGCTTCTTTTCTTTCTAAAATCTCTTGGCTATACCCATTGCTTTCTCCCGCAGAAATGTTGCGTCCTATTCTTCTTTTGGTTTGGTGTGTTGGATATAAAGTTTCCAAACGGTTTATATCTTGAAAAGTTTGTTGATTTTCTTCAATAATGGCAGATCATTTGCTGGAAATATTAGTCTAAAATGGCAGTCATGGTCTTTTAAGAATAGAAATGTGTTCTTCCAGGCTTTCATAGCTCTCATAATTTCCACTGAAAATTAGCTGATATTAGGGTTTTTTTCTCTTTTCTCTTTCAATAGTCTTTTTTTTATATACACATAGAGTTTTAAATATATATCCTGGGGAATTTCTTTTTCTGGTTTCATTTGGTATCTGTTTGCATGTATCCTTAGTTTGGGGAGGTTGTCCTCTATGATCTTGTTGAAGATCTGGCCTACGCCATTGACCTGGGATTTTTCTCCTTCATCTCTTCCTATGATTGAAGCTTGCTCTTATAATGATGAACCACATTTTCTGTATGTTCATTTCTGGTGGGTTTTTTTGGCTTGTTTCTTTTTCTTTTCTCTTTTAATTTTCCCTGTGTTTTACCTTGTCTAGATTATATACTTCATTGTTGAGCCCTGATTTTCTGTCTTCTGTTTGATTCATTTGACTTGAAAAACTTCCCCTTGACTTTCCCTGTTGGACTATTGGAGTTTTCAATTCATCTGCAGTTTACCCTCAGTTTTCTTCTCTTTCTATTTATTGAATTCTACTTTGAAATCCTGGATTTTCCTGGGCATCAATCAGGCATTGATTCTCTTTGACTTTTTTGAGTTATTCTTTTGTGCCTTCTTTGAACTCCTTGAATTCTTTGCAAAAGTTTGTAATTATTATTTGAAATTCTGTGTCCTGGTTTCATATATGTAATTCTCAGTAGCAAACACTTCTACAAGACTGGCGGATTTGTGGGGAGGGAGAATGCTGTCTTAATATTTCATTTTGTTTGGATTTTTGATATAAGCGCCGAGCATGTAGACTTTGTTTATAATACAGACACATCAGATGACAAGCCTGCTGGGTCCACAAGTTGAATGTGGCTTAAGGCGAATGAAGTGGGGTGGAGAAAAGGAACTGGGCTGGCATGCAAGACATGCATCCTGGTCCATGCTTGGAGTTCAAAGATAAACCTGAAGGTTGAGTCACATACATGAAGGGGAGGATGAGGCAAACACACCCTGCTAGACCATGGCAAGTAAATGACCTGATGGGGCAGAAAGTTTGGATGTGGTTGTTACTAGAAGAGCCTACGGCTTGGGGATAGGTAGAATAGGTCTTGATCAGAGCCTGGAAGGTGAGGGCAGTGGAAGCAGGGTTAGCCAGTCTAGACTAGAACACAAGATGTGGGATTCTGGCTAGATCTGGGAGCTTGGAAAGGTTACACAGAGGGAAAGCCTCACAGAGCTAGATCCTGAGAAAGAATATTTAATATTTAGCTGGTCAGAGAGGTTAGAATATCTGTACTGGCTGTACTTGGTACTTATTTACTCATTTTGTCATTTTTTTGTTCCCCCTACTATCATGACTGAAATTGTCGTTTTGTTGACAAGGACTTGCTTACCTTTTCCCAAGGGTTGCTCTGTTGTGACATCCTATCATGAAAAACAAAGAAAACCAAAACTTTAGAAATTATGCTTCTTCATTCTCTCCATCCCCATTCAATGTATCAGCCGCTAAAACAAAATATTTAGTCTGTTCAGTTGTAGACAGATTAAAGAGATGACTTCTATATTAGAGTCAGCAACACTTGATAATGAATGAAAAATAAGTTTAAGCGATGAGATAAGTTACTAAAATGGATTTACTACTGACACATTATTCACAGGTTTTTTTTTTTCCCCAAAAAACAAAAAAAGTATTGGACAAACCTCAGAGTCCTCAGCTGTATCTTTACCTTCCTGGAATGCGGACGGCTTATCTGTTCAAGGTAGTCACAGAAACATTAAAGAGTGCATTAGCCACAGGGAAGTTAAATATTCATATGTAAAGATATATTATGAATGTGTGTGTTGCAGGTATCTTATCACTACATCTCAATGTTTGCATATTTTGATAAAACAAGACCAAATTTAATATGTTTGAAGCACTTTCAGGAAGACACTGGTACAGCGAAAACAAAACAAGGAAATATACTTAAAAGCAATGCTTATTCGAGAATATGCACATTAGTGCTTTTTTTTATGTTGGGACTTGGACTTAAAACTTTTCATGCAGATTTGCACGTTTATCATTGTTACGACCACTATTCCTCCCATTAGCAGGGGTGAAATTGTCATTATTCAGTTGCTTACGGGAAGGATTCTCTTGGTTACTTTTCCCTGCAGGCTGCTGTGATTCTTCTTCCTGTCACGAGAAAGAAAGAAAAATACACTTCGGAAAGTGTATTTCTTTATTCATTCCGTCACCCACTCACTGTGTCAGCCACTAAAGCAAACATACTTATATCCTGTTGAGCTAAAGACACAATCCCATGAGACAGTTTCTCCAAGTCGAGTCAGTGACAAATAACAAATGAGGAACATAACAAAAATGATAACAAATGAGAAAAGTTTAGTTCATTATTTCTATCACTGAAATGAATTTACTACAATTACATAGGGAAGAATCCATTCTTCCTGCAAAGCTTAGGAAATGCTCTAAGCCTCACATCATATTTGACAGGCAGAGAAAGCAAACAGGGAGAGTGCACAGGGCCTTGGGCATGAGGCACCATGAGCAGAAAGTGGACTACAGTTATGGTGACGCGGTAAATTGGTCAAACAAGATCAAAGTCAAATAAACAGAAAAATATCTCATTCTGGTTAGAAGGGCTTCCCGCCTCTACACCACACTGGCAATCCACATAAAAAAGAGCTGAGATATTTCAGAAGAAACAATTATACACAAGTCTCACTTGCAATTATATAAAGTAGATGATCAAAATATAGGGACAAAGGGTAAGAAAAATGTTTCAAAATAGTTGATGACAGGCCAGCAAAGCTACTCAACACATAAAAGCATGTGATACTCAAGGCTGCCTGATCTGAACTCAATTCCCAGAATGTGTGTTGAATGGAGAGAGTAGACTCCCAAAGTTGTCCTCTGACATCCTCTGACATGCAAAAGTGTGTATATGTTCATGTACACATATAGTGAGGAAGAGGAGGAGGAGGAGAAGGAGGAGGAAGAAGAAGAAGAGGAGGAGGAAGAGGATGAAGAGGAGGAAGAGGAGGAAGAAAGTAGGTTGTAAATGTAATCACCTTTGCATTATATAAAACCTGATAATCAGATAGAAAACTAAGAGTGAAATTATGAGGAGGGCTTGAGTCCAGCATTTCCACAGCTTCAGTCTATGATACTCATTTGATAGTACTTTTGATAAAGGGGGAAATAGAGGTCAATGTAGAATAATAGACTCAGGCAAGTATAAGGTCAGTCTATTCGGTTTCAGAGACAGGAAACAAGTCACTCAGCAGTCCTAAAGAGAGGTCTGAACTACAACATTAGGAGACAGGTTAGATGGCATCATTCAGGGCATGTATATGAGTTTAAGGGGCAAATATGTATAAAAATATATAATTCTGCCATGATTAATGCATATGGACACAGAACTCTAAGATGCTGAGAATTACAGAGGAGGCAAAATAAGAGGAAATGATGTCCTGTTTTTTTACCTTTTGTTTCATGTCTATAAAAATG
The DNA here is from genome assembly GCF_021556685.1 of Rattus norvegicus. Classification (NCBI taxonomy): domain Eukaryota; kingdom Metazoa; phylum Chordata; class Mammalia; order Rodentia; family Muridae; genus Rattus; species Rattus norvegicus. Next base: position 52,529,754 of record NC_141536.1, on the reverse strand, counting down.
CAGTTATATTAACATATATGTTTTCTGATATCTTGGATATAGTGCAAATATACATACTAAATTTTGTGGAAAATAGTTCAGTATAAAAAGTATTCACCAGGGGGTTGGGGATTTAGCTCAGTGGTAGAGCGCTTGCCTAGGAAGCACAAGGCCCTGGGTTCGGTCCCCAGCTCCGAAAAAAAAAAAAAAAAGAAAAAAAAAGTATTCACCAAGAAAAATCTTTTTAAATGTAACTATTGGACAGCTGCTCTGAACTGATGCAAACTACACCCAACAAGGCTCGTGTGACCGAGAAATTGAGATATGTCTCCTTTACCTCTTGAGTGCTGGAATTGAGGGCACAGCCAACCATGCTCAGCTTAATATGAAGTGTGTTCGAAACACTAAGATATTGAGAAATTTACAATTCTTTGTAATTCCACATAATGCATTTCTATGCTTGTGTCCACTAAATTTGAATAAACAACTTTCTTCTATTTGTATGATCTATATTAACTCAAACCAAATAATGTACAACTTTGGATTTTATTACTATTTTATTCCTGCGGGTTTGAATTAAACTATGTTGTGACTTCCAACTTGTATGTTCATTAAACACAAATAATCATCTACATTTTGTTCCTTCCATGAAAGAAGGGGCACATGTCGTGCTGACTTTTATGTGTGATGATTGATGCATGACAACCCCACTCAGCTCCTGACTAGAAACATCTCACTCAACTGGACAATATCAGAGATTATGGTGGACTGAACAAACAGACACTGAAGAACTACTGTGGCAAGGGAACATTTGCGCTGTGAGTACTCGTCTGTTGAAGATAAGGAGAGAAAAAAATACAAGAATAATAAATAAAAACATGAAGAGCCCACCAAACAGAAGAAAAAAGGTTGATTTTTTTTTTTAAAGATTTGTTTTTATTTATGTGAGTACACTGTAGCTGTCCTCAGACACACCAGAAGAGGGCATCGGATCCCATTACAGATGGTCGTGAGTCACCATGTGGTTGCGGGGAATTGAACTCGGGACCTCTGGAAGAGCAATCAGTGCTCTTAACTGCTGAGTCATCTGTCCAGCCCAAGAAAAAAGTTTTATACTTCAATTCAAAGTCTATGTAATGATGAGCGTCCTGCAGCCTATGCAGTGTCTCTTTGTAGTCCAGTCCAATGTTCTCCCTCTCCAAACATTAGAGACAGCATTGCGAACTATTTGCCTTTATCATGGGCTTTTATAAATGCACCAAAATCAATGGAGATGGAAAGATAGAATCTAAACTGTAACCTGGACAATACTGGCAATGTAAAGCCACAAATTCTCAACCACTGGGCCTGGCCACTTTTTTGTATGACACCAATACAGATGCCATCAACTCTATGTTGTTCAAAATTGTTACTGTCCAGCTGTAAGTCACATTTGACTCTACTTTATATAATTTAAGAGGTTATCTAGATGGAAAACCAAAGATAAACAAAGAATGCCATAAAACCGCACCTAAAATTTGATAAGAGGTTACTAGTAGAACAGTCTTATGACCACTCTAGGTTTCATAATTATATAGATTTTTTTTAAGAAAAACTAAAATTTTCCATTAATTCTAAAAGATGACTTGAAGGTGTTTGCATTTGGCTGGTGCTACGTTGTTAAACAAAAGAAAATACTAAACGAGAAATTAAATGTTTCCTTACCATATGTTTCTGGTGTCCAGCGCCATCTTTGTCTTCATCACCATCCTCATCATCACTGTCATCACCATCGTCATCATCACCGTCATCACCATCCTCGTCACCGTCATCACCATCCTCATCATCACCGTCATCACCATCCTCATCATCTCCCTTCTGTTCCTCTTCTGAAGACACTTCGATGACTACCTCTGCTGACAAATCTATATATTTTGTGAACATAAACATTAAAAATAATGCAAAAATAATAGTCTTTGTATCAATATTTAGAAATGCTTAAAATCAATAATAGTAAAGCATGTTTTTATTTTCCCAAAGATCTCCAAGCAACCTTAAGCTCTACCCTCTGACGTGCTCTGACATAGAGCCATGTCCCATTAAGATTCCTTCTAATATCTCAAGGCATCCTTAACTAGGCCTCTCCCTAGATAAGCAGGTGGTACTTTGCTTAGGGGTTCCACAGCACTCTGTTGGTAGATCTACTCATTGTCGTGACTACTGCACGCTTCTTTGTCTATACATTCTACCCTCAGATTGGAGTGGGCAATTTTTTCAGTCACCCAAGTATAGACTCTTTTTTCTTCTCAAAAATTAATTGCTGTGCACCTTCTTGGTGATGGCCCAACACTTTTGAAAAGTGTGCTTGAAATTTACCATGAATATCTTTCCTTGAAATTTACCGTGAATATCTTTCCTCGAGATGATGCCTGACCTGTGGGTTGATGTGTATATGCAGGTGAGGGCAGGCACAAGATAAGGCAAAGCCTGTGATTGGGCAGTGAAAAAGGAAGGTGGGCACAGAGTTTTTGAGAGATGAGAGAGATAGGAGAAGAAGGAAGAACCAATTTGGAGGAGAAGAAGGATGACACAGATGTATGTGGCTTTAAATAGCCACAGGTAGCTATGAATATCTTACAAGGGATCGATTATTACAGGACAATTTGTCTCATCTGGGTGTGCAGTTTATATCAATATCAATCAGCTCTGAATTTATTGTGTGGATGTTTTGTGGGGTGAGAATTTACTGATATAAATCTGATTGATAAATTAGAAGCCTCTAGAGTTTTGATTTTACCAGGTTAAAATTGTGACAATGACCACAGGGGGCAGATGGCTGCATGGGGCTGGCATGGCAGCGACCAACCAAGGGAACTTAGCAAGTCTGGTGGAGATGTTTCAAGAGCTCCAGGCCAGAGAGTCTGCCAAGATAGGAACATCCCACTGATGCCCTGTGGCCTAATGGTGCTGGCACTAGCATGAGATGGTGTTCTGTTTCTTAATATTTCTCACTATACTGACCTGACATTGAAAGAACAACTTTAGGCAGATAGAGGGCAGGAGACGGTGAGAGCATGGATAAGAACAACGTGGATGGAGAAGAATGATTAATAGAATACTTCCCTGACAGTGCAGTCATTGGTGAGAACAAAAACGCCAGTAACTCTGGGGAAAGGAGCTGTAGCGAGATTCTGGCAGAGGAAGATTATGAGAGTCGCGTAACTTTGAGAAGTTACATTAAGTTCTTCGTGTTGCATTGTATGTTCTAAAAGGGATAGAGAACAGCCACAGTGGAGAATGAATGGGTGGAGAGCAGATGGATTCAGAGAAGAAAATAAGGCAGAGATTAAAAACGTAAAGGGCAGCCACAGGGTAGCGTTTTCAGAAATATTGAGGTATAGCCTTGTTAGTGGCAAGGAGAGTGAATTTTGTTAAATGAAAAATGCACAAATCTGAAATATTCAAGTATGAAATGCTATAAATTACTGGAGAAGAGTGAATGGATGGATAGATAGATAGATAGATAGATAGATAGATAGATAGATAGATAGATAGAAAGACAGATAAGATACATAGATATACATAGATATATAGATGATATAAATATAGAAATACTCAAACGTTTGTAATTATCCTATATTGCTAATATTTTTACTTCACTGTAAATTTTGAGGACATTCACTTCCAGTTCTTGTTCAAAGTGTTCTGCTCTTTGTTGCTACAAAGCTAAGCAAGAATAATAACGATAAGAGAAGGTCTGAGGAGTAGCACTGTGCTATATCAATGGGGAAATCCTGGGATTCCCCCAGCATATTTCCCAGTGCGGAAAGGAAGAAAACCACGCAGCAGACATGAAGTTAGAGCGTTTGGATGTATAGCCTACTCAAAAGTATACATTATGTCTGATCGTTGTCCCACAACAACAGTAATGAATTTATCAGCACTAGACTATGAATGCTGTCTCAATTTCGGTGGAAATTAGACATGGACTACATGTGCAATTGAAATGGTTCTGTGTTTTCATCTTTACGAGAACACACCTTGCTTTGCCATCTCACTAACACAGAACTTCTGGGAACAAGAAATGCCCTGCCTCAGCCTCCTGAGTGGCCAAGAACATAGGTGTGAACCTTGACATCTGAATCTCTTGTAAGCGTTTTTAAACTTTTGGAAAAACCTAAGAAATCTAATAATAACCTTTATAAATGCCCCATGTTGTTTAGCATATAAATCTATACAGATTTTGGTACTGAAACACAAAACTAGAAGCCTCTAAACCAGTCCCTATATTAAAACAAAACAAATCAAACCTTCCATTTATGCTTGTAATTAAGTCTCCTCAGGACGTCGATGGCAGTAGTGAAAATTGATTTCTTTGTGTCAGATTTTGCCACCAATAATGGAGAAACAGAATTAAGATTGGGAGCCGAGCATGGTGGCTCATGCCTTTAATCCCAGCACTTGGAATGCAGAGAGAGGAAGACCTCTGGGTTTGAGGTCAGCCTGTTCTACAAAGTGAGTTCCAGGACAGCCTGGGCTACACAAAGAAGCCAGGTCTCAAAAATAAGTCAGTAAGTAAATAAATATATAAGAATTGAGATTGAGAAACTGGTAAGCAGTTATAATATTTTTCTTTTCAGGTTCTGTTGAATTATAAAATTTACCTGAATTGAATAGTTTTAACATGATTATTTCCACATCATTGAAGGAAGACTTTTCCCCCATAGTTGTAGGCTGGATAGAATTTGAAGCAAAATATTTAGTAAATGTTGTACACTTTACAATGAATATCATTAATAATTCAAGAAAAGGGGCATATGCTTTACCTTCAAGGAATAGTCTTTCTTGACCCATGTTAAAAGGTAACAGGGAAAATGGACACAGTTATGAAATAAGACAGTACTCGCTCTGGAAACACGGAGGGAAGGAAGGGACGGCAAGTCCGCTTTACTTGAAACTGGCTGAATTAAGTTTTGTATGTACTCTGGTTAGGATAAAAATATGTTGGAGAAATGAAAATACTCAATGAAAATGTTTTCATATCAGTTAAAAATGGACAATTTGTTTTTCGAGAGCGGTTAAGTTCCCAAACTGATGAGAGGAAATAGTGGAACTGCACAGTTCCAGAACAAGTTCATAAAACGCTCCTTTACACACACAAGTCGTTTAACAAACGTTTCTGTTGAATAACTTCAGATTTTGTTTTAGATGTATTTACTTTATGCGTGTAGACTTTTTTTGCCCGCAGGTAAACGTGCGCCACCCTTGCATGCCTGGTATCCATGGAGGAAAGACGAGAGCAACCAACCGCTGAAAGACTCATCCATCACCATGCGGCTGCCGGGTCCTCCACAAGAGCAGCGAGTGCTCTCAGTGGCCGCGCGTCTCTCAGAGTCTCTCAGCCGCTCACTAAAGTTTTTAAATGAGATAATGTGGCTTACCCAGCACTCTTCTTTTTGTGATGTCTTTGCTGTTTTCCTCTTGGTCCCCAGAGTTATGACTGTCCTGGGAAAAAAAAGTTGCATCAGGAAAAAGTAGCATAACCTTTTCTAAACATTCTCTAAAACATGACACGACTTTTTTTTTTTTTTTGAAAATAATTAGACTTAAGAGAATGTACTACAAATGAGTACATGTCACTAAAGACCCTGGCCTGTTGTCCCTTGAACAAGCCTGCGTTTTACTTTCGTGGCTACTCGGGCTATAATCAAACGTGAGAGCTGACAGTAAGCATGGTCTCAAAAATTCTAATATTTGCCCTCATGAAAACCTTAACAAGGAAACTACCTTTGAAATACCTAATTTGTATTTCAGACCTAAAAGAATATTTTTACAACACACATAAATTCCTAAATATTTACATGTTATAAATACAATGTTAGTTCTTTAAAATATTTTAAAGGACATAAACCGTTTTTGTTTTGAAATATGATACTCAGAACTGAACCTGCAGAATATGGCCTGGAGAGTAAACAGGAAATCCTGGTACTGCATTTAACTTGCAAAAAGTTACCTTGTGCATATGTTCAGATACAAGTTTGTGTGCTCACAAGTGTGTGTTGTGTATGTGAATGTCATGTGTCGGAAGGGCAGTCCTGCCACTTACTGACACAACGTTAGTGTCATGTTCCCTATAAAGTTACCTGATCCTAATATATTCTTGTGGACACTGAGATCAGTGCACAACATCAGTGTATTTCGTGATTTCCTTCACTGAGATGAAGTCAGAGGAAAGATTGCTCTGCTCATTCCAGAGGGTTCATCACGGGCGGATCAGTCATTGGCTGGACAACCGAGTTGTTAAATTTCCTAGTCCCTCTTGTAACAAAACACTGAAGTCAATTAGATATCAAAGGAAGAACCGAAAGTTTAACTGAAATGCCATGGTTGGTAATATGAAACTACGCATTTGACCCCAGGGATAATCACGCTCATGGCCTGTAACTGGTATGTTGTTTGTAATTTCAGTGCTTTCCCAGAAAGTTTGACTCTTACATGACCTGTCTGTAGAAGGTTAAACGAATGAAACCCCAACAGCCTACACGCTCACAAAGTGTAGTTACACGTCATTCTCCTCTAGGAGTATTCTAAGTTCTATAACTAGTTGAAACACTTTAAAAATGAAACTCGGAATCCTCTGCTAAATCTTCAGGGCAGTGAGGAAAACTCCATTGGTCTTTAATCTTCAATCAAAAGGGAGCAATAGTAAATGAGAAATTGAAACTTTACCAGTGACCGGCTATTTTCATTATGGTCAGACGTGTTTGCTTTTTTCTCTGAGGACACTCCTAAGCCTGGTTCTGGACATAAAACAGACATGTGTATATTATGTATATATGGTAAAACTAAGTTACTAACAAGAGTTAGATTAAAAAGAAAGTTACATTCTCTATAGCAGCCTATATATTACATATATAGAGACATTATATAGCAACATTAACATTAACTTAACATTAGTGGTAATAAAAATGACACCTGTATTTTTCCAAGAAATTATTTCAATAAACTTTAAAGTTTAATTGATTATAAAATAGATCTAATTATTCAAAACATCTAGGCATCACTTAGATAGATATTGGATGTTTTAAATTTGGCATATAAGCATCTCAAAGATTCATCCACAATTAATCTACTCAGTATTCATGAACAAAACCCCTACAACAAAAATTTAAATGTCATATTAAAAAAATAATGCTCTAAACTAGTTTCTACCTCAACATAACTTTTAAACTACTCAAAATATAATCATCAAAATACTGTTCTTGTGTACATATTTATTGGTGAGGTTTCTCCTTCAGCTGGCATGTGTTTTATGTACTGTTCTGACAAATGTGTAACACTCTGTGTCACACCAGTCTTCCTTGTTTTGTCTCCCTCTCCCTGGATGTACAGGGATTGCTTTTGTGTAGGCTCCCTACGTATGAGTTCCTCTTACAACCTTCACATGGGAAATTATTGATTTACATGCTACCTAACACATCTACTCATGGACTGGGAGCTACAATATCCTTTTCTTTCTTCTGTCTTTCTGTGCTTCGTTGTTTTAGATATGGCCTCACCTATGCAGTATGCATACAAAGCAGTATTGAACAATGAAGAGTTGAAGCAAAGCATTCAGAAATACTTAGAAATTTATAAGAGAAATACCAGTTTCTACCCTAGAGGAATTTTAATATTTTTTAAAGTACTAATTTAGATTTCTGAAGAGCAGAACCCTGGTCATCAACATGAAGCAAATATGATGAGAAGGGACACAGGACATCCCCCCAACTGTGGGCAGTCTGTGGATTATGCACCCGTGGCCTTGCTTTCTGATTTACAGCCCAATGGTTGGAGCCAAAGGGGCTCATTCTGATTCTTTCCAGCAAGGGTTCTGTGTCTCTCTTCTACTGAACCATGTGAGGAAAAGGTGAGAAGCAGTTTTGATCACAGTGTTTCTCATACGCTTATGAAATGCCCTAAACTGATCTAAATACAAGCAAAGAAGAAGGTAATAGTGAAGATATTTTAAGTACAATTAATTCACTTTGAAGGATATACAAGTTTGGATTTATTATTTATATTTATTAGATTATATAATTAATCATATATTATGTTATATACTGATTATAAATACGTGTTTATTATTTATATTTTATCTAAATGTATAATATATTCTATAATTATATATGCACACACACTATATACATATTAATTGGAAAAAACATGAATCACTAATAAATGGCCTACTAAATGAACTGGAAAAAACCTGAATCACTAATAAATGACCTACTGACAGGATATAAAATGGGCTTTCCTTTGTTTAACTTCGAATAGAAACCATCCTGCTATATGTCAAGGACTCCAGGCCCCAGAATCTGAGACTCTGGGTTGTGCCCCAGCATTTGATCTCAGGCTTTTAATTACTATTTTGACTCATTTTTTCTTTTTCTTTTTTTTTTTTTTTTTTTTTTTGGAGCTGGGGACCGAACCCAGGGCCTTGCACTTGATAGGCAAGTGCTCTACCACTGAGCCAAATCCCCAACCCCCTTGACTCATTTTTTCAAAGAATAATAGATATCTATATCTATATCTATCATGACACATTATATATAGACATTATATACAATGTCCTCAATGGTACCCAGTCCCAGCATGTTGAGATGTTAGAAGAATCTGATAAGCCTGATGATTAGCCTTGGTAAGGGCCTATGAGGGACAGAGATTCCAAAGTGGGAAATGGAAGGCATTGGAACAGATTAGGAGAAAGAGCTAAGCTGGAGTTCATTTGTCGACATCTCATCGAAATTTTTTTTTTTTTATGAGAGATGGGTGTCAAAGATGACAGCTGAACTGGGCCTGTCAGATGTCACCATCCTGAGTAGAGTTAGAGTGGGAAGCCTATGAGTACATAACACTTCTTGTACTTTGCCACCAGTGAGTAAACTACAGTCTTACCTGACCTTGATGGGTGTGCCCCTGCCTCTTCTGCTGCCACATTTTGAGAGAAATCTTCCACTTGGGTGTTAGGCTGGATGGGTTTTGAAAAGGTAATTGGTAACTATTGTATAGGTCACGTGATATCTACTTAGTAACTTGAGAGAAAAATCATAAAAGTTGTTACCGTTGGGCAAGCATCTGTCTCGGCGCTCTCTAGAAAGCAACAGGAAATATGATCAATTTAAACACAAAGCAAAGGTGAGCAGCATTCATGAAGGCACGGCAAAGAGCAGAATTCTAATGCTCATATTTCCATGGTTTTACTTTGGTTTTAAATGATCAAGATCTAACAGGCACTTAGAAATGCATTGTTTGGGAGGAGGAGAGGCTGAGAAGCCATGGCAGGACAACGGAGGCTGACGTAAAGATCTCTCACCGTTATTTACAGGTTGTTATCAATGTTCTTAAGGGATGGGTGGTACCGGGCTTTGTATGTTTAAGTGGACAATTATATCTTATCAATTGGATCTAAGATTATTGTGAGGTGTGTTCTTTTATGTGAGGGTTTGAGTGTAGCAAAGTGTGCAGCGGCTGGAGACACTGGGCCGCTGTGGCCAAGTTGGGATGTGTTTCCACCAGGATATCTAGCAGATATCTTGGGACACCGTGGTGCAGGACCTAGTGAGGTAAAAGACAACCGTACCTTTTTTATTTTTATATTTTTACAACAGATGGCAAACTAATGTGATGGACAAGAATCCACTAGTAATCCTAAGAGTTGGGAGAAAGTTTTTATTTTCTAAGTAAGAGGAGGCTGGCGCCATGTTAAGTCATGTGATATCTCAAGCGTGGGAATTTAACAAAGAAACAGGGAAGTAGCCTGGGCTAGCAGGCTGTTGGTCCCAGGCTGTGTGATAAGTATTGGCAGCTCAGAGAGTTAGAGATTAAAAGCTGCTTTTTAAAGAAAGTTGTTTAGAAAGTCTTTCAGGATACTCATATTCTTTTTAACATGGGCTCCTCGGGAATTTTGGGTTGAAATCTTAGTTAGACAAGCTACTTCTTTTTTTTTTTTTTTTTTTTTTTTTTTAAAGATTTATTCATTTATTATATATAAGTACACTGTAGCTGTCTTCAGATACACCAGAAGAGGGCATCAGATCTCTTTACAGATGGTTGTGAGCCACCATGTGGTTGCTGGGAATTGAACTCATGACCTCTGGAAGAGCAGTCGGGTGCTCTTAACCTCTGAGCCATCTCTCCAGCCCGACAAGCTACTTCTTAATTACAGGTATTATTAAAAGGTGATTAAGTTTGTTTTTATAAAGAAGAGAGTAAAGAGATTACCTGAGTCAGGTGGGAATTTTCATCCACGGTTCAGAACTTAGATAGGGAAAAATTAGTCACTACCTCCAAGTAGAGAGTTGTGATAAATGTCTGTAACACCAGGCAGAGTGAATGCAGACATATATTATAGAAGTTATTAAGGTTAAAGAAAAATCTGTGGCTCCGGGTAGAGAGCTTAACAGATAGATATATTTTGGGTTAAAGCCCTGAGTTTTAAGTTGCTTATTGGTATTAGAATTGATAGAAGGTGTTTAGGCTTCTTTTAAGGAGAGTACAGAGATTACCTGAATCACGTGGGGATTTTCATCCATGGTTCGGAAATTAGGGAAAAATTAGTCACTGACTCCAAGTAGAATATTGTGATATTTACAAGTTATTAAGGTTAAGTAAAAATCTGTGGCTCCGGGTAGAGAGCTTAACAGATGGATATGTATTTAGGTTACTAAGGTTAAAGAAAAAATCTGTGGCTCCAGGTAAAGAGCTTGACAGACAGATTGAGATATTTTGGGCTAAAGTCCTGGTTTGATATGTTGCTTATTGATATTAAAATTGATGAAAGGTGTTTAGTTTGTTTTATGAATTACCCCAATAAAGGCCATATTGCTTGTTAATGCCGGCTAGCGAGGGTTTGCAGTTACTTTTGATATTTACCACAACAGGAAGCTCGAATTCTCTTAATGTGGGCTCCACGGGAATTTTGGGTTCATTTCCTGATATCATAGAGTACAAAAGCCTATCAGGCTCATTGTTTAGCTTGCTTCCTTTTTTAAAAAAATTGTTTAATCTTCATAATGGGTGTGACTTTGAGTTTTATGGTTATATTATTACTCTGGGAGAGAGTGCAAGATACAAGCTTTTCTGGTTACAGACTAAGGAACACAGTATTTTGGAGAAAGATTTTGTCTTTGTGTTTTAGGTGTTTTAGTGTGATTAGGTGCTGGAAACCTCACAGAGTCATATTGATCAGATTTGATAGATTTAGACCACCTGAAAAAATTGATTCAGGAGAATCAAACAAGATATCTTGATTCTAAACTTTTGTCTTGAGAGTTGTATTTTGCAGAATGTGCCTACTTGGATTCCTGGTCTCAAGGACTTTCAGCTGGGTCCAGTCAGGACACATCGGCTAAAGCATTTGCTTCGTTCTTCCTACCTCCTTACCCCCAAAGATATCTCAATGTCGATGTACACCTTGAAGAAGTTATGGAGGAGTCATCGCCCCAATTCCCTGGACTTTTGGGGGGCTGGAAGTGGTTATTCTAAAGTTGTTTTTATGAGGAATTTAAAATTGGTTGTAATTTAACAGGAAGGAATTAGCTATATTGAGTTGTACAGACATAATCTCATTAGGTAACTAAGCTAAAACCATAGCTTTGCTTTGATATAGAATTTATTTGTTAAAAGAGTTTAAAAGTACAAGGACCAGTCCTTCTAATGATGTCATTACAGACTTCTGAGTTGATTACACCTGTGAGTTAAGGGCCAACTAGCAAATTCACATCTCTGACTTTGTGAGAGTACTTTCAAGACAATATTAAGATATAAAGACAATAGTCTAGATTGTCTTATATAGATAGGTGGTTTTCAAAAACATCAGAAATCCACAAAATTTGAGATTTAAAGTTATTTATCTTTTGTTGAGACACATCTGCTCCTAACAGTTACCCTTTGGCAAATTTAATGAAGAATTTAAACATCTCTACCTGCAGGTGAGGCAGTACTTTGTGGCTAGGCAGCCACTGGACAAAACTGCCTGTTTCATCTGCAAACTATACTGTCCAGAAAAGGACAAATTATGCAGAATAGTTGACTGATAAACCCTGACAAGACAGGGTGATCTGCCCTTCAAAATCTGCATTTCAGTCTGTTAGTTGATTTTGCGCCAGAAGGCTGATGACTTGCGCTCACATGTTGCTAACAGGGGACTGTGCTAGTGGAAATTTGACTCTTCAACCTCTCAGTTTTGGAAGCCCTGTTAGGTTTCCTATGTTTATAGATATTTGGTCATTCTCAGATTTCTGACGGGGTTGAAGAATGATAATAGTTTCATAGCCTATCAGGCTGTTTAACTCTGGAAATACATATTTTATTAGATATCAGATAGTATACAAGCTAGCCAAGATATAATATAGATTTTAAGCCTTTCTTAAGCTGGAATGGATAACTAAAATGTTCTGTTTAACTGATATAGTGTTGGACTGGGTGTTAGATATATTTTATGCTTTTAATTACAAAATGATAATAGTTGTGCTCAGCTTATATTTGAGAGAAAAGGTTTTTTTTAATTAGACAAAAAGGGTGAAATGTGGGATGATGTCACAGGTGAGGCAGGTACAAGATAGAAGGAGGCCTATCATTGGATGAGAAGGAAGGAGTTGGAGAAAAGTTTGAAGGAAGAGGAGGAGACTGGAATGAAGAGAGAGGAATAGAGGAGGAGGAGGAGAGGTGGAGAAGCCATGGCAGGACAATGGAGGCTGATGTAAAGATCTCGCTCTGTGTATTTACAGGTTGTTATCATTGTTCTTAAGGGGTAGATGGTACCGGGCTTTGTATGTTTAAGTGGGCAATTATATCCTATCAATTGGATCTAAAAAAAAAGAAAAGAAAGAAATGCATTGTTTGGCTTGGCTTATAATGTCATTCAAAACAGGATAAAGCCTTGGCATCTCCTTAGAATCAGTCTCCTGTGCTTTAGGCCACCTGCTAACCTCTACACACAAGCATATTAAACAAAGAAGAGTCTTGACTAGAAACAAGTGACCTCTAACCTACATGGTTCCTCTTTGAGACTGAAGTCACAAAAAGCGACTGAGACAGCTTGCTGTCAGCATTTAGTTTCCTGATCTAGACCCTCAAATGGTGTCTGGAGGTCTACATTCATCTTCTAAGGCATGCTCTAGGAAAGAAGAGCCACGTAGGGTAAGCCTTTTCCTGGATGAAGGCAGCTGCTCTAGTTACGTTATGTGGCTGTGACCACCAGCCTTATAGTTGTACTCCATCATTAGGGGCTGCCAAAACAGGAACTCAGGACAGGAACCTGATGGCAGGGACTGGGACAGAAGTCAGGGATGAACGCTCATTACTGACTTGCTTCTCCTGGCTTGCTCAAGGTGCTTTCTTAAACAACTCAGAACCACCTGCTCAGAAGTGGTTCACTCAGGGAGCTGGGTCCTCCCAAGTCAATGATCCATCAAGAAAATGCTCCCACAGACTTACTTAAAGGACAATCTGATGGAGACAATGCCTTAATTTATATCACCCTTCCCTTGACATTCTAGCGTGTATCAAGTTGACAAAAATCTGGGTAGCATAGCAATTATTCATGATGGCAGGGCTGTCCCTGAGCCTGAGCCAATATCTCCTGAGAAGCTATTGCCTCTACCAACAAGGATTCCCTCCAGAGCATAGTACAGGATCAGAACTGGCACAGTGTCCTTCCAGACCACACCTTGACCACAAGTCCTGAGTTATACAATCTCTTCAATTCTGACTTTATTTGTACCCAAATCTGTGCCAGGCCCCTGAAGATAAGCCTGAGATTCCAGAATTTCGGGATGTGTTCCTCTTCCCAATGTGTTTGATATCTGACTATTTCTTTGCCATTCACACTAACTGGAAACATTACTATTCCCACTGTGGTGGGTGGCTGTATGTGGCTCTTTGGGGTGACTGACGCTTTTGCTCTGAAACTATTAATAAGTAAGGGGAGCGACAGGACAGAAGCACACTAACAGAAAGTAAGACCTTAAACTTTTTCTAAGTTTGCATACAAAGTGGTGGTTTGTATATGCACACATACACGGCATTCTGCTCTGTCTCTGTTTATAAACATCACCCTCACTCCACGGATGTACTTACTCGTGCCTCTCCTCCACCCAGCAGTACTATCTGACTTCTCACTTAGCATGCGAGTTTGGGTGACGTAGTTTAGTTCATGTATTTTGGAGCCTTGGCTACTCATGTCCCAAAGTGTGTTTTCTCCATATTTTCAATGGTGATTTATCACTTTAAATGTTGTGGTGTTGAATGTGATGTTCATAAAAATGAGTAGAGCCAGGAGAGTTAACAGAGGGCACCATTGTAAGAGTGAAGATGAAGCTGACCTACACTGAGGTATAGCTTTATGAAATACTTAGGACACAAATGTATCTATTTACAATGCAGAAGGATATTTGTTAGAATTTTTTTTCAAAAAATACGGTTTCCTGAAAAACCCAAACCTGGTCAGAAATATGAAACACTTGGATGGAATGTTAAGATTTTAGAATTCATTTAAAAATAGAAGGAGAGAAGGAAGAAAAAAGGAATGCAATATTAAGTAAATATAAATAAGAAACGTGGAAGGGTATAAACTTGCATTTGAGCACTATACGTAATAGTATGTTCTATTCTCTGTTCAGATAAATAACTAACATGACCACTGAATTTCCTAGACAATGACTGAGATCATTAATAAATGACTTGTTTTCCTATTCAAATTCAAATGTATTTTCTTCTTGTTTACGAAGAATAGGTACTATACATCTTATATGTAACAAGGCAACTTCTGGGCTCAAGAAAACAGTTGCCGGGCTTCTCAGGACTTAAGACTGCAGGAGTGTCACCTTAGCTGCACCCCAATCATGTCAATGTATTTATCAAGTTGTAGAGAAAAGTGGTTTTGTCTTTGGCTCTTACACAGCCTCCATCGCATGCTGTTTTCATTCGCTCCACTAACTCTAGCAGTTTAAACTTTGGGAAAATCTAACTGGATGTTGTAATTAACCTCGTTAAGTGCCTTCAAGGGACAGAGATCCCAAAATGGTAAATTTAAGGTTTTGAAACATGGAAAGAGAAAGTCCAAGATGAACCGTTTCATGTGTGTTTGTTGTTGCCTTTTTCTGAATTACAGATGCCAAAAATGGCACTTGTGCTGGCTGTGACACCTTACCCCATCTCTTTGTGGATGGGTAGCATTAGGGAGGGACAGCCTGGGAGGTTAATATTTCACCTACTTCCTTTCAAAGTAACTTAAACTGTGAGTTTACCTGACTTTGATGGTCTTGCCTCTGCCTTTTCTACTGCTTCACTCTGAGAAGGGTCTTTCACTTTCGTGGTAGGCAGGGTGGGCTTTGAAACAGGCAATTGTTAAGTGTTAAATATGTCATACAGTACCTACTGAGTAATTCAATGCTATTATAAAAGTCATTACCGTTGTGCAAGTGTCCTCCTCGTTGCTCTCTACAAAGCAAAGGGACACAAAATCAACTCTGCATCCTATTGGATGAATGCCGATAGTTCTTTGGGACTTCTCAAGGGTTGGCCATGAAACTGGTCACAATTAAGAACAATGACAGGATGGAAGAATGCCAATGGAAGAGTAAAAACTTCTACCCATTTTTTTCAATTAAATTTTTAAAATGTATCTTATTTGAATGGAAACTGCATTCCTGTCCCCATAGAGGTAAAAAGAGGACGTGGAATTCTCTGGAGCAGGGGTTATTAGCAACCACGTGGGTGCTGGGAACTGAACCCAGGCCTCTACAAGAGCAGCTGATGTGCCTAACCACTGAGCCACCTCTCTGGCCTTCATTTCCCCCCAATTTTTAAAAATTCATATGCAAACTGGTGATTTTCTCCCGTGGCATCTGCACATATGTGTGCCATTCCACTTTGTTCAGAAACATCACCCTGACTCCACACTACATTTGATACAATTTTGTCTACTTCTGCTTACAGAATGATTTTTTTAACACTTTATAAAAGTATACAAGTGTGATTTCTGGAAGAATTCAGACTTTGTCATTAATGTTAAACACTTGTGTTGCCCACATGTCCCAGCTCCAGCAAGTGGGTAAAGATGCCTGCTACAAAGCAAAGCCTGAAGTCCTGAGTTGGCTCCCGGGAACTAACATATCGGAAAGGGATAGTTAATCAATTATCCTATCCACTGTCCACTGATCTTCATAGATGTGCCATTGTGTGTGTGTGTGTGTGTGTGTGTGTGTGTGTGTGTGTGTGTGTGTACAGACAAATAAATGAACAACATGAAATTTTTAAAAACTGTAAGAGGACAGATGAGGGGACAAATGTAAGCCATTTTCACTGCCAGCTTTTTGATGGGGTGTATTTTACTCCGCTAGGTTGAAGGAACTCATTTCCGTGCCCTTGGTCACATGATCAGTTTCTTGTGTTCACTAAACTCATCAGTGAACTGAGAACAACTGAAGAGTAGCTCAGATACTGTATGCTTAGCATGTGAATGAGCCTGAAATTAACCCAGCTCCAGAAAAGAGAAAAGGAACTAGCTTGGATAGACAGTTGAAGGGAGGCCGGGAGGGAGGGGAATGTGATGAGGTGAACATAATCGTAGTATACCTAGGAAATGGTTAAAAATTCTGTCATTAAAATTGATTAAAGAAAGAAATGAAGACACAATCATAAACATGACAATGGGAAGTATATGAATTTGATTTTATGTATTATAATCAAGTATATAATGCTTTTATGATCAGATACATAGCTGATGAGATCACTGAGTTAGCTAGTAAATAACTGGAATCAGAAACAGAAGTCCTGGTATCTGGGTAGAATTAAAATCAATATTTTTTTGTCTGTTTATCAAGGCTAACCCACAATTTCTAGGTTTGAGGAAACTCTTGCCTGACCTCCCAAAGTTTGGGATCATGGGTGTAATTGTAGAACTGCATCTCAAGCATTCGCCTTTCTTTTCTACTTTATATCTTTCACATTAACATGGGAAGTGATGCTTCACTCTGGAATGGACACACATGATTGTCATTGGGCTTTGTTCTCAATTGGACTTTGTTTGTTGATCCACGTTGAGGGCAGTTTGAGACCGTGGCAAAACCTAACAAGTCTTGGGACTGACCACCTTAAATGTCAGAATTCCAACCTGGTAAATTCAATGTATTAAAATAAGGAAGGATAAAAATCAAGTCAACTCCCCCCTCTCGCAACACTTATTACACGTGCTAATAAATATGTAACAAAAATTTTCTTCTGAAATATCAATATCTGAAATGACCATTTTGCTGCTGCTGACCACCTACACCATCTCTTTGTGGATGGGTAGCATTGGGGATGGACAGCCTGGGGCATTAACATCTCACCTACTTCTTTTTCAAAGTAACTTGAACTGTGAGTTTACCTGACTTGGATGGTCTTGCCTCTGCCTTTTCCACTGCTTCGCTCCGAGGAGAATCCTTCACTTTCACGGTAGGCAGGATGGGCTTTGAAACAGGGGATTGTTAAGGGTTAAGTACACCACACAGTACTTACTTAGTAATGCAATGCTATTATAAAAGTCATTACCCTTGTGCAAGCATCTTTTCTGGTAATCTCTAGAAAGCAAAAGGAGATATCGTCAATCCATGTGGACGGCAAAGGCGGCCAACATTCACAAGGGCTCAGCGATGAGCAGAATTCTCATGCCTGTAGTTCTAATCAAGTATTTTGATTTTGCTAACTCATTAGGATCCAATAGGCACTTAGAAACTATGCTGAAAAAAAAAAAAGCACCAACTACTGACTTGGGCCTGCAATATGACTAAAAGTGTGAAAGGGCCTCAGCACCTCTCCATTTGACATCTGTAGCCTGTGCGTTGCACAGCCTACTAACCTTGGCACATGGGCATACTAAACGCCAACCAACTGTCCTCCTGAAACCAAGTGAGGCATAATCTATGTCGTTCACCTTCAGTGCTGAACTCACAAAGAACACCTGAGCCAATTTATAATCAGCTTTTATAGTCTCCCATTCAAGGCTCCCAAATGGTGCCCAAAGCATCCTACTTATCCCACGAAACCTTTTCCCCGGGGAAAGGAGAACTTTGGATGATGAACCTATTCCCTGAGAAAGTCAGTCATCTGTTAAATGGCAAGGCTGTCCCTGGAGCAGGAACAATCATGTTCTCATGAGCAGCTTGCCCCTCAACCAACAAGGATTCCCTTCAGATCATGATGTAGAGCAGAACCAACCCAGTGTCCATCCAGACACACCTGGACCCTGACTTCTGAATTATGCAACATCTTCAGCCGGTCTCAGGTATGACATTATCCGTTTCTAAATCTGTCAAGACCCTGAAGATGAGCTTGATGTTTCTTTACGTGTTCCTCTTCCCAAAGTGTACATTGACTGAATTTTTCTCTGGTTTTCCCAGTATTGGAAATGTTAGTGTTCCTATCATAATGGGAGTCTAAGCATAGCTCTTTGAGGCTGCTGGAACTTAGCTTTGGAACTAGGAACAAGGACAGAAGAACACTAGTAGGAAATAGGAATCCACATTCTATCGGTTTCTGATATACAGTGTAATGAGGTTGGTCCCGCATTCATAAGACAGTACTCTTGTGTCTCCTTTCTCGTCATCCTCCCCCATCCCACAGAGTCCTCCTCCTGCCATCCTCACACTTGCATCCCTTTCTGTTTTCACACTGAGTGTGAGGAACACGCAGAGAATAAAGCATGCAGTTATGATTTACGAGTGTGATTTTGTTCCCAGTGAATGTGAGTAACACCAACAGTGAGCCTATGGCAGTGTGAAGATGATGGTTAATGAGAAAAAAAAACAAAAACACAATCCATGAGGAAGAGACCATGAACCCAAGTGAGTACATTTCAATGCTGATTAGAGTGCCCTCATTTTACAACATATATAAAAATATTCACTTAATGTGATTTCAAAATATTTTTCTATATAATCATATGCAAATTTCAAAAGAAAAGTAAAAACAATTTTAGATAAGATTTTTGGATTAAAAAATTTATATAATTGATTTCTTAAAAGATTCTTATCTCAAGCTGGAGAGATGATGACTCAGTGGTTAAGAACACTGACTGCTTTTCCAGAGGGCCTGAGTTCGATTCCCAGCAACCGTTACATGGTGGCTCACAACCATCTGTAATGAGATCCAATGCCCACTTCTGGTGTGTCTGAAGACGGCTACACTGTACTCATATACATACAATAAATAAACTTTTTTTTAAAAAAATGATTCTTATCTCTAGGAATTTAAAAAAAAATTAGGGGAAAACAATTCAATTTATATTTGGTTTCAAACTTTCTTCTGTCTTTTTTCCAGTTGGGAAAACAAGAGAAGTTCACTGTCAGAAGTCTTACCAGAGCATCGCTGTCTCAGCTCCTCTTCATCATAGTCGATGAGGAGCTTCCTACTGTAATGTACCCAAAGAACGACATCAATTCACTATTCCATGTTGACATGAAATCACTGGCCTATCAGTGTATTTAGGCATTATCTAGGACACTTCCAGAAGTTTTAGACATAAGCTACAAACATGTGGATTCTGTATTGTATTAAGCTTATAACTAATGAAGGAACATATAAAATATAAAGGTCATAAACCAAAAGCAAGACAACTCCATACATGACCTAAGTTGTCTCAGCGTAATGGAAAGTGTCCTGAACTCAGGAAATCCTACCTTTGTAGTCAGTAACTGCTTGTTCTTAGACATGTTGTTTCTCTTACGTTTGATGTCTTCCTCTAAAAAATGATGACTTTACTGCTTTTATACACCAGGGTAATATGACTTAATAAGATAATGTAAGTGCGGATGACAAATAGAAAAGGCACAAGATCATTTGTTTCTTATGGATAAACTGTTTAAGACTCTCAAATAACACTTCACATGCATCTCCTTGCAAGATCTGATATTCTTATGTTGACCTTACCAAAAAAAATACTATTATTAGCTATTCTTTGTCACCTAGTTCAAAGAAAATCATCCATTTAACATTTTAAGATCTAAACAGGTCTGATTGACAACAACGAGAAGTTATTTGTATCTCAAATGTAGGGGTTACATTCAGACTACAAGTGCAAACCACTTGCATAGTAAAGGTAAGAGTCCTAAGATTCCTGAGCTGGCAAAACACTAGAATGGACTTGATGTCAGCATGAAAATGTCAAGTGATTTCCTGGGATTTCTAATGCAACAGCATGGCCATGTCCTGCCATGTCCCACCCAATGGCATCCAACATCTTGATGTCTCCAGGCCTTACAGTCTATCAAATATCAAGATCACCCAATGCCTCCAGACTCACAAGGACCTCCTGTGACCTCAGATCTCCCAATGCCACCAGGTTCCTCAAGTTCCCAATTCACTCAAGTGTCCAAGTGCTCCTCAGTTCACTCAGGTTTCTTGGTATCAACAAGCGTCCACTATTCCCCAGACCCCTGACATATTCCAGTCTCTCTAGGGCGCCCAGGGACTCCAAATGCCCCATTGGTCCTATCTCGCTAGAAATAGAAGATGAGGGCAAACTATGTGGCAAAAGTAACAGCAGGAGTTAGAAGGACATTTCCAAATAATAATGCTCAACTACAGAGACCACATGGGCCTGGCAGAAATGATTAGCATGCTTTGAAAGCTGGGTGCCCATGGGGTTCTGGGACTAGGAGTACTTATGCATTTCACTGAATGTGTCTACTGAAGATTGTGTGCATTTCCTTCAGATGGTGTTGCCCGTAACCCCACGTGGCTCAACCCTGGCTTTCTTTCGGTGAGTATCATTACATACTCTCAAACTGGAGTTTTACAAACTTCCTTCACCTACAGAGTTTAGAAAGTCCTAGCCAAAGAGATGGTAATATAATCCTTGGATAAAATACTTTCCTAATTCATATGAAGTCCCAGGTTAAATTGTCAGCATCCACCCCAACTCTCCTACACATACACAGCCAAAATAAAAATCCTGAGACGAAGAATCCTGCATCCATTGCTACTTCTAATTCATCTACAGCTTTGGTTAGTTTCTGGATGATGGGGCAGACGATGTCACTGCCATTGTCCTAAACTGAATGCATAAGATATGGTGTCCATAAATACATTCCATCTCCATTTCGTGTTAATTAACAAGTAAATGGGAAGACTTACACTCTGCTTTTACTCTCAACAGCATAACGCTTAGCTGTCCATCCAAAAACATCTTGCTTAAAGGTGTCGATATCTCTTTGAAGCAACAGCTTGATGATAAGTTCTGACCCACATCTTACAGCATACATAAGGCTGCTTCTAAAAGAGAAGAGACAGAGCCTTACTGTCAGCTACTTTAGTAAGATCGTTAAACCTCTCGCTACATATATTTTACCAGTATTGCCTATGTATATAAAATTGACCATTTACTAATAGACATAAAACATATTGGGAGCTCAAATATTCCTTCTGGAAAGCATCTCCAAGACTAATAGGAGAAAATAAACAGAAAAGCCGTTCTCCCACTTAGGAATCACGTAGTAGAATTTGTCATTCAATGTCCTTTCAGAAATACCTTTAATAAATAGATACTTTATTTATTAAAGTAGGTGAGTAGTTAATCAAAGAATTAGTCATTTCTTCCTTAGTCTGACAGATTATAATCCATAATCAAAAGGAGATCAAAAGAAAAAAGCTTATTTTCATGATTAACATAATTACAAAATTAATCATTTTTAATAAAAATAATAGTAATGATGTTTGTAGGAGATGATCATGTACTGGAACTAAATAGGGCATGATATATAATATGTACTGGCACAACTCTTTGAATCAGGAAATAAATCTAGCACTGTGCAAAGCTTCTGAGGTTGTACAATCAGCAAGTGTTAAAGCTAGATTTGAGCTCGCTCTTGTATGAATATTGAGGCTTCTTCTTATCGCCCAGCTATGATGTTTACTCATCCAAACTTCTTCAATAAATGTAGCTTCCCGTTCTTTTGACCATGCTAAATGATATTGTTTCAAAATAAAGAGGGAAAAGTGAAAAAAAGGTAGAGTACCATGAGGTAATAAAAATTAATAGTCACTGAGGGATAACCCAATAATAGTTTGCAAAGAAACTTAATTCAAACAACCATCCAGCAGATTTTCATTTTTAAGGAAGCAACATATATGAAGCAAAGCTGACAAATACTGTAAAGACATTAAAAGTCACACTGAGACTCAAACATTTAGATTAAGGTCTTGAAAACAAATAAAAGATGGAACCCACTTATCTAAATAAGCTACCTGACAGATAAGTGGAAATAAAATCAATCACGTATCATCAGGAAATATAGACTCTACTGAATGTTATCTTTCTGTTGTTCATGCTGATTAAGTATTTTTGCACCAAACTGATGGTCTAGGTTAATGTTATTTCAGTAAGTAAAAGGTGACTTCTTCCTATTAATTTAACATCATGTCTTGGGTGATAGTTTACGTCATCCAACTCACTAACTTTATTGACGTACAAGGATGTTTTGGGTTTTTTTGTTTGTTTGTTTGTTTGTTTGGTTTTTTTTTTTTTTTTTTTTTTTTTTTGGTTTTACCTTCCCAGGAAGTCACATGTCTTTGCGTTTGCTCCGTTGTGGATTAAGAATTCTGCCATCTTCTCCTTGTTTTGTTTCAGAGCAAGCAAAAGCGGTGTGATCTTGTTCTATCCAAAGAAAATCAGTCATGAACTTGAAAATTAATAAATCCTTGGGCACAGAATCATAAACGCTGACGTGAAATGATTGGCGGTTCCTTCCACAGTTCACTGACACCCAGGTATGCCCCTCCTTTTCCATGAAATCCCCGCACCCAGAGTGATCACATAGATTCACCCCCAAATCCACAGCAAACCCTTCTGCCACAGGCTTTTCTTCTGCCAAAAACATGCATCATGGTATTTTGTGGTCATGTGACAGCTGCCATCTAAGCAGATGCTTCTTGATTCTGTGTCTTTTATGTCAACAATCCATAACAAAAGCTACAAACACCAAAACTGGCAAAGGAGCTAAATTCCTCTGTCTAGATTGTATTTCTATCTAAATTATGAAGAAAAGATCTTTTTTTTCTAGGTGTCCCATGGGCCAATAAAAAGATTGCATTACCACCTGTCTGAGAACGTGACAAAACTGAAGTACGGGTCCTCATCAGAAAAATTTCTCTTATTTTGCATAATTTCTATGTTCTTTGAATTGCTTTTATGCCAGATATTAGCATTTAAGGACAGTATTGAGAGCTTTGAGAGGGAGCAGAGGCTTCCTGCAGTCACAGAGGAAACTTGTTAATTCCCTTTTATGTGTGGGGCCAGAGCCTGGGACACCAACACCAGAGTCCCGTTCCGTCAGTCACTTAGAAAAGTGAGCTCTCACTTAAATGAACAGGCTTCAGAAGAACTTTGATTATTCCTATTATAAAACAAGATTCTTATTTAACTGTCAGAGAGTTCAAGATGAAATTTCATTCTCAATTGTAATAATCTCAGGCCCTAGGTGTGTGGTGACGCGTACTTTAAGTGCCAGCGCTTGGGAAGCAGAGCCTAACGATCTCTGTGAGATCAAGGTCAGCCTGATCTATATATCGAGTTCCAAGACAGCTGGAACTATATATTAGACTTAGTCACAGAGTGATGATAATGGTAATGATGGTGATGGTGATGGTGATGGTGATGGTGATGATCTCATAGCTATGAAGCACAACTACTTTGGGGGTTTATTGCAGTTAGCTTTTGTTTTTATAAGACAGAATTTCACTGTGTAGCCCAGGCTAGCATCTCAGGCTCATGGTTCTCCTCATTAGTCCCCTAAGTGTTAAGACTCCAGGATCTATGACACCATGCCTTCTGCCTATGCTATTTTAATCTATTTTTATTCTGGTTTCATTTTAATTACTATGTTAAGCTGTTTTTAAGCAAACCATAAGAAAAGCCAGGAGTGAAAAGGCAACAGTTTTATCAATAATAAGTCTAACAGTTATCGATAGATATTACTTTTATGATAAAGAAGCTTAGTGGTCACTTCATCTGTACAAAAAGGTGCAGTTTCGTTTGCAATTGTCATAACCTCTTCGAGTTAATTACAATTAACCTAATAGTACATGCAGGCATTTCAATATGAATATATCTTTGAGACAGAGATAAAGAAAAGGTTTTAAAATGGCAACTTTAAATGCTTAAAGTTCAATCTCATTGCCAAGGGAATAAGAGGAGAAAAGGACCATATGTCCTTATAAATTGTTTTAAAAGTTTAAAATCTTTATCACAAGACACCATTAAGCAATTGTTGTTGCAAACACACACTTAGGCTAAGCAGATGGCGTCTGGTAATGTGAAGGGGTTTGTAGCAAACTGGAGCACTTGTGGGCCTCAGACAATAGGGACACCTACCTGGCAGGCATCAGACAATAAAATGAGCTCAAAGCTTTCTAGACTTGATCATTTAAGAGCAGCTTGAAGGCCACATTTCTTTAAGAAGCGCCTTGGGCTGGGTGTGGTTGTACATACCTACAGTCTCAGCACTCTGTGGGCAGAGGCAGGAGGAATGAGTTCAAGCCTAACCTAATCTACAAAGTATGTGCGGGACAGCCAGAGATTTTTACAGAGAAACTGTGTCTCAAAACAAAACAAAACAAAGCAAAACAAAACAGAATGTCCAAGAGATAGAGAAATGGCTCAGTGGTTTAGAGTACTGTCTGCTCTTTTAAAGGACCTGTGTCCCAGTCCCAGCACCCACAAGGTATCTCACAGCCATCTATAATTTATTTCAGGGAAATCTGACACCCTCTGTTGGCCTGTGTGGGTACTGCATGCATGTTTTACACTTATCATACACGCAGGCAAAATACCCACCCACAATTTTCTTTTTTAAAAAGGGGTGCAGGGGAATAAAACTCTCCTGTAGTTTAACTGTGGATTCATCCCCTGGAGGTCACTATTTATATCTGTGGACTCCACTGAGTTCTTAGTCCTTAAAAATAAATCTTTATTGTGGGTACAATTTACATTTTGTGTGGAAAAGAAAAGTAAAATTATTTTCTAGGACCTGAAGAACCTGAAGGAAACATGTTTAAATATTTGTGCCGATTCAGACATTGCAGGTGAAGTCTAGACACTTGTGTGTTTTGAAGACCCTCACCTGATCATTGTGCTGTGTGTTTAAAAACTCTCCCAAATCCCATCAAAGCATCGTAGATTTGAGAGCAGACGTTAGGCTCTTACCCATGTGGCAATTTCTATCGGACAAGGGTCATTTCATGGTGAATCACTTATCTTTCCCTTTTCTGTTTTCTGTGTAATTGTCACTGATTCAATGACAGTCTGATTTCTTCAGAGTACTACTAAAATTCACCACCTCTAAGCATGCTTACCAACTAGCAATATTCTCTGATTAGGAATTATTATCACCAAGCTGCAGAGCACAGAATAAGTATTCATAAAGTGAGTCATTTTTCAAAAAAAAAAAATCTCAAGACTTCTTCATGCTTTCCCTCAATTATCTAATTCCCAATTTTGCACGAGTATCTCTCACCCACTTCCCCTTCTATCTCTCCTCCTTGGCTTTATCACTCACAGCGCCATCACAAGGCAGAACTTGTCCGAGCATCCAAGATGTCCGGTTATCATAAAACGTTTTCTTCTCTTTTAAGGTAAGTTTGCTGTCAAACACAAATGTTTGCTTTGGTTGTCATTTTAAGCTAGTCAAGAAAAACAGCTTTCGTAAGCCTCGAAAACAGGCAAATCGGGGCTTTTGCAAATTCATTGTTTTGACAAACATTTGTCAGAAACGCACTGAGAAAGCTGCACAGTGTAATGCTTCTTGCAGAGTACCGCTATTTAAAGTGGCATCTTCGACGATTGAGTTATTTCAAAACATTGTCACCCGAGGACTAGAGCTTTGCAAACACAGAAAATTGACTCCCTGTACACATGGCTATTAAATGTGTGTTTCCGATAGGTTAGAGTTAAAGCTGGGTGGCACACACCTCGTTTATCGCTTCGATGTTGGCCTTGTATTCAAGCAGCTTAGTGGCTGTTTCGATGTCCCCGTTGTAGACAGCGTAGTGCAGGGCAGTATTGTCACTGCAGTCCATAATGTTTGGGTCAGCGCCATGCTTCAAGAGAATATTGAGGCATTCCGTTTGTCTGCACTGGGAGGCCTGTGGGTGTGATATCAACACACAGATTGCTAAACAACTCAAGATCGGCCTTCCATGGGCTTCAATGTTTAGTTCCTTTTAAAATAGCACAGTTTCATCTTTTTATCTAATGGTGTATTTCAAATTCATACCACCTGAAGCTGATGGCTATAATATACCTTAATTAGAGGTGTGGCATCTTTAATGTCCTTGGGACTGATCTCACAGCTGCTTTCCACCAGGAGAGTCACCACCTCTGGATGGCCATAGACACAGGCAAAGTGCAGAGCAGTCCTGTGAGTACAAAAGGGATTTTTTTTTTTTGGTTCTTTTTTTCGGAGCTGGGGACCGAACCCAGGGCCTTGCGCTTCCTAGGTAAGTGCTCTACCACTGAGCTAAATCCCCAGCCCCAAAAGGGAATTTTTTAAATGAACTTCAAAAGCATTTTATTAAAGCTTACAACATGCAATTATAATCACCGGGTAGCACTTAATGACTCCGCATTTTAAATTTTAATTTTCTCCTGAAGAAAAGACACCATATTACCTCTTATCACAGAGAGCAGACAATTTCACTGGTGACACCATTCCCCAAATGTAAGCTGTTTCTGTGGATTGGAATATAGATTCTTCCTATTGGCCAGCATGGAGCCAGTGTCCAGGCACTGTGCTGTGAGCCTTCTGATGAAGTACTTCACTGTGTGTGTCAAGGAGCACCCAGCTTCAGAGGCCACAGGCCTAATGATGAAGGACAAGTATGAGCAGAGCAGTTCTCATGGGACCTGCTCTTCCCAGGGTACCAATGCAGAGAAACCTGTGCATCTACCCGGGAAGTGTTGGGAAACAGTATCAGCCTGAAGGTAGGACAACATTGAAAAGTCAAGATGAGTTTAGTGATTTGAAAACTGCCAAAGGTACCAGTGAGCCCTACTGTGTGACAGAAGTTGCCGGAGTAGGAAAACCAGAACACACCCTCAAACTTTGTGAGCATGCTTGGCGGACGAGGGAGACACAGGTAACCCTTTAGGATTGTTTAAACTAGTGAGGGAGGAGGCTGAAGGTACAGAAAGCCCTGAAGTGAACATGGCACCCTTAACTAAAGATGATGAGATAAGCAAATACATAAGTATGGGAACGCAAAGCCGTCCTTGCATTTAAAATCTTGTAAATTCTCAGTAGAAAATGCACGTTCCTGCATTCATGGGAATACACTTACATAAAGTATCAACTTTCATTTAAAAAACCTTTTAGATAGGAAGTTGATACACTCTAGACATTTCTCTTATGCATTTTCCCACAATGCTTATGTGGAAAGCTTTGAAGAGGCCAGTAAGTGCTCTAAAAGAAGAACTGTCAAGGACATGAAGCACCGATTTTGATTTGTTTTGCTGTTAAATGAGGACCTGTTGGGCGTTACACTATTCCCAACTGTGCCTCCTAAGATTAATAACAGATGCTTCTCTTTTCTCACCTCAGACAGGAAGTTAGCCTACTTCCCACCTACTGCGCCTCCCTCCAAGGTAGGTACCTGCCCACTCTCTCACAGCTCCAACCCCAACGTTACCTGTACTTCCAATCTGTTTGTTCCATTGCGAAAACTCCCCGTTCGACGAAGCTCTTTACTGTGTTCACATCACCCATGCTTGCAGCCTTGTGGATTGGGTAATAAGGTGCATAGCTGGCGTGGTATTTGGGCGGTCGACAACCTTTCTCATCCTTGCTCCCAAAGCCCACGAAGACATTATCCAGGCCATCACAGAAGCCCAGGGGCGTCCTTTGTTTTTTGTGGAAGAGCATCTGCATGGTAAATGTCTGCTTCGAAGGCCCCTTCCCTCCTGTTAAGCTTCTCCCACATCCCCAACCCCAAATAAAAGACTATGCTAAAATGACGCCCCCTAAACGCAGAACAGAAGCGTATAGTAATCCAGCTCCTAAAGATTTCGATATCAAAAAAAGCCCAGGGCCAAGTCTCCCCACAAGGTCATAGTAGGGAATCTCCGTGCTGATACAGTAGCTGTCAACTGCAGGTGCAGTTGGCAAAGCGGTAGCCAAGCAACGCTGGTAAATACAAACAAGCGGGTGCCAGGCTCGTGCCAGGTGTGGGCGCACATTCAACGTGGAGAGCTGACCTGTGTGCCAGCAAGGAAGGTGGTTACTGCGCATGTGTAGAATCTCCTACGTCAAAAACCAGCTAGAGAGGCCACTTTCGTTCCAGCAGGTGAGACCTTGCCCACATCACCCCTCCATGTAGATCTAGAGGCAGTTAAAAGTTTTCTTGGATTGTGTTCTCATTTCAATTTAGTTAATAGGAAATACGTTTCTCTTGGTTTCTTCTGTGACCGATTCATCATTTGATAATGAGTGGTTTAATCTCTGTGAGTTTGAATACATGCTAGAGATTTGTTTACTGTCAAGTTTATGTTTTATGAAAGAGCTACAAGCAATTAGCAAGTGCTGAGAGAGGGAGAATTGGTCTTCCTAGGGATGAGCCTTTTGATTGGTTATCAGGCTGACTAATCTTACATCACTGACGCAAGCCGGTGTTATCTGAAGGCAGGGAATCTCAATTGAGAAAAATGCTTCTATAAGATCTAACTGTAAAGCGTTTATTTCTTGGTTAGTGATTGATGGGGGGCAGGGTGGAGCCTGCTGTACGTGTTGCCATCACCTGGGCTAGTGGTCCTGGGTTCTTTAAGAAAGCAGACTTGGGGCCCACATTCCCCACCCAAGAGGGAATCACCTAGTGCCATCTGTGCCCCCTGGGCACAGAGACCTAGGAGCAGTCAGGGGCAGGACCCTTCCGATTCCTGCCTGCTATGAGAACTGAAAGACATTCACCAGGAGTGCCTACACACCTGAGAGCAGAGCACTCTGTTCCCAGAAATGACTGAAAGAAAGCAGGAAAACAGTTCTACCAGAGTGCTGACACACGGGCCTACAGAAGGGCCAAACCACTGTCAGAAACAGCAAGACAAGCTAGCACCAGAGACAACCTGATGGCGAGAGCCAAGTGCAGGAATCTAAGCAACAGAAACCAAGACTACTTGGCATCTTCAGAGCCCAGTTCTCCCATCGAAGCAAATACTGGTTATCTAAACACACCAGAAAAGCAAGATTTAGATTTAAAATCACATTTGATGGTGATGATGGAGGACTTTAAGAAGGACATAAATAACTCCCTTAAAGAAATACAGGGCAACACAAGTAAACAAGTAGAAGCCCTTAACGAGGGAACACAAAAATCCCTGAAAGAATTGCAGGAAAATACAACCAAACAGGTGAAGGAATTGAAAAAAAAGTCCAGGATTTAAAAATGGAAATAGAAACAATAAAGAAAGCACAAAAGGAGACAATCATGGAAAAAGAAAACTTAGGGAAGAGATCAGGAGTCATAGATGCAAGCATCACCAACAGAATACAAGAGATAGAAGAGAGAATCTCAGGGACAGAAGATACAATAGAAAACATTGACACAACTGTCAAAGATAATGTGAAATGCAAAAAGCTCCTGGCCCCAAATGTCCAGGAAATCCAGGACACAGAGAGAAGATCAAACCTAAGGATAATAGGTATAGAAGAGAGTGAAGACTCCCAGCTCAAAGGACCAGTAAATATCTTCAACAAAATTATAGAAGAAAACTTTCCTAACCTAAAGAAAGAGATGCCCATAAACATACAAAAAGCATTCAGAACTCCAAATAAATTGAACCAGAAAAGAAATTCTGTCACAAAATAGTCAAAACACCAAATGCACAAAACAAAAAAAGGAATATTAAAAGCAGTAAAGGAAAAAGTTCAAGTAACATATAAAGCCAGACCTATCAGAATTACACCAGACTTCTCACCAGAGACTATGAAAGCCAGAAGGCCTGGCAGATGTCATACAGATCCTAAGAACACAAATGTCAGCCCAGGCTACTATATCCAGCAAAACTGTCAATTAACGTAGATGGAGAAATCAAGATATTCCATGACAAAACCAAATTTACACAATATCTTTCCACAAATCCACCCCTACAAAGGATAATAGATGGAAAACTCCAGCACAAGGAGGAAAAGTAAACCCTAGAAAAAACAAGAAAATAATCTCCTTGTAACAAAACCAAAAACATAATTCCACCTCTAACAACACAGATAACAGGAAGCAACTATCACTATTCCTTAATATCTCTTAACATCCGATTCCCCAATAAAAAGACTTAGACTAATAGAATGGATACGTAGAGAGGATCCAGCATTTTGCTGCATACAGGAAACACACAACATAGACAACACTACTTCAGAGTAAAAGACTGGAAAACAATTTTCCAAGCAAATGGTCCAAAAACAAAACCAAACAAAACAAACAAACAAGCTGGAGTAGCCATTCTAATATCAAGTAAAATCGATTTTCAACCAAAAGTCATTAAAAAAGATAAGGACACTTAATTTTCAGCAAAGGAAAAATCCACCAAGATGAACTCTCAATCCTAAATATCTATGCTCCAAATGCAAGGGCACCTACATTCATAAAAGAAACCTTACTAAAGCTCAAATCACACATTGTATCTCACACAATAACAGTAAGAGATTTCAATGCCCCACTCTCATCAATGGACAGATCATGGAAACAGAAATTAAACAGAGACATAGAAAAACTAAAAGAAGTTATGAACCAAATGGATTTAACATATTTATGGAACATTAGATCCTAAAACAAAAGGATATACCTTCTTCTCAGCACCCAATGGTACCTTCTGCACAATTGATCAAAACAGGTCTCAACAGATACAGGAAGAGAGAAGTATCCCATGCATCCTATCAGATCATCATGGACTAAGGCCGGTCTTCAACAACAACAATAATGACAGAAAGCCCACATATATGTGGAAGTTGAACAATGCTCTACTCAATGACAATTTGGTCAAGGAAGAAATAAAGAAATTAAAGACTTCTTGGAATTTAATGAAAATGAAGATACAACATACCCAAACTTATGGGACACAATGAAAGCAGTGCTAAGAGGAAAACTCATAGCTCTGGGTGCCTGCAAAAAGAAACTGGAGAGAGCATACACTAGCAGCTTGACAGCACACCTAAAAGCTCAAGAATAAAAAGAAACGAATACACCCAGGAGGAGTAGAAGGCAGGAAATAATCAAACTCAGAGCTGAAATCAACCAAGTAGAAACAAAAAGGACCATAGAATTAACAAAACCAGGAGCTGGTTCTTTAAGAAAATCAACAAGAGGGCTGGGGATTTAGCTCAGTGGTAGAGCGCTTGCCTAGGAAGTGCAAGGCCCTGGGTTCGGTCCCCAGCTCCGAAAAAAAGAACCAAAAAAAAAAAAAAAAGAAAAGAAAAGAAAATCAGCAAGATAGATAAACCCTTAGCCAGACTAACCAGAGGGAACAGACACAGTATCCAAATTAACAAAATTAGAAATGAAAAGGGAGACATAACAACAGAATCAGAGGAAATTCAAACAATCATCAGATACTACTACAAAAGCCTATATTCAACAAATCTGGAAAATCTGGAGGAAATGCGCAGTTTTCTAGACGAATGACATGTACCAAAGTTAAGTCAGGAATAAACCATCTAAACAACCCTGTAACTCCTAAAGAAATAGAAGCAGTTATTAAAAGTCTCCCAACCAAAAAGAGCCCAGGACCAGATGGGTTTAGTGCAAAATTCTATCAGACCTTCATGCCAATGCTGTTCAAACTATTCCACAAAATAGAAACAGACGGAGCACTACCAAATTCCTTCTGTGAAGCCACAATTACTCTTATACCGAAACCACACAAAGACCCAACAAAGAGAACTTCAGACCAATTTCCCTTATGTATATCAATGCAAAAATACTCAATAAAATTCTTGCAAACCGAATCCAAGAACACACCAAAATGATCATCCATCATGATCAAGTAGGCTTCATCCCAGGGACACAGAGATGTTTCAATATACGGAAATCCGTCAACACAATCTACTATATAAACAAACTCAAAGATAAAAACCACATGATCATTTCATTAGATGCTGAGAAAGCATTTGACAAAATTCAACACCCTTTCATGACAAAAGTCCTGGAAAGATCAGGAATTCAAGGCCCATACCTAAACATAGTAAAAGCCATATACAGTAAACCAGTAGCTAACATCAAACTAAATGGAGAGAAATTTGAAGCAACCCCACTAAAATCAGGGACTAGACAAGGCTGCCCACTCTTTCTCTACTTATTTAATATAGTACTTGAAGTTCTAGCCAGAGCAATCAGAGAACAAAAAGGTCAAAAGGATACAAATTGGACAGGAAGAAGTCAAAAGATCTCTATCTGAGGATGATATGATAGTATACTTAAGTGACCCCAAAAGTTCCACCAGAGAACAAACTTCTACTATGGGATAGAAAAGCCACTCAAGTGGTAGTTAAGATTTTCTCTTCTGGGTTGGGGATTTAGCTCAGTGGTAGAGCACTTGGCTATCAGGCGCAAGGCCCTGGGTTCAGTCCCCAGCTCCGAAAAATAGAAAAGAAAAAAAAAAAACCACACAAGATTTTCTCTTCTGTGGACTCCCTTCGTTAACTTTGTAACTTCTCAATGCAGGAAAGTGGTCACCAGATCACCCAACCCCAGGAACTCCAGCAGCCAGGCCCCTCCCCCAAACCTAACTGTCATAAAGGCATTTACAGCCTCTGTAACTGTCACAAAGGTCATCTCCAGACCCTGAACAGGACCCTCCCAAAATCATGCTAATTTTAGGAGAAAAGTCTGAACCACCAATCTCTGAACTTCCCACAAAAACCTACCAATTCTTGAACAGGAAAGACCGCCAAACCTTGAGCCCTCCTCCACAGCTCAGGACTTGAAAGCCCACCGATCCTCACCCTGGAAATCTCCACCCTAGAAAGCGCCATGCACCCTGCCAGAACCCCTGTACGAGCATCTTGCTTTGTCCAATTTCTTGTTGCTGTTTGCTCCCTCCTGGGAGCATAGGCAGCCACTCCTTGATTTGTTCCTCCACACCCTGGAACTTCCAATAAATCTTTTATGAGATTTGCTGCCTGTTTTGACTCCTTCATCTGAAGAAAACAAGAAGCAACGAAGAGAAGAAGGGAAGAAGTGAGGAGAAGGAATGGAGGCTGAGGCTACTGAGCGTGGATCCCCTCCCCTGGGTGCTGCACCGCCACTGCCGAGGCGGCTTCCTCTCAGAGTCATGTGGTTCCTGGACTCCCGTGTCTCAGGATGCTTTTCCTTTGACACATTGTCCCACTCCAGTGTGGGTCCTGGGCTTCAGCCCTGTGATTCCTGGGCTTCAGAGACTCAGGGCACCCTCTCGTGCAAGCAGAAAGAGCAACAGCTAGCGACCTCTTGAAGAAAACCTGGTTCCTTCAAGCATTCTGCTTGGAGGGAGGGACAAATAAGAGGAAATTGTGTCATTGGCTCAGGAATGAATAATGAGAACTTTTTGGGTCTTTTCTAGACTCTGAAACATAAGCTTCCTTAAGAAACTGTTACACGGGGTTGGGGATTTGGATCAGTGGTAGAGCGCTTGCCTAGCAAGCGCAAGGCCCTGGGTTCGGTCCCCAGCTCCGAAAAAAAGAATAGGAAAAAAAAAAAAAAGAAACTGTTACGCTCAGCCTTAGCTTCAAGAACCCCCTGGCTGAGAAACAGACATAAGCTGAGGTAGGGGCAGAGGCTCACCTTGGCTTGCTGTGCAGAATTAAGCTCTTGTCTAGACCTTTCTGGATCCTATTTCTTCATACATTTGAAAAGAACTCTTACATTTCCCACAGGTGGTATATGCTCCAGTCTCAATAGCCTACAACTCCCTCAACTAATTTCCATAAGAGGGCCAGCAGACCAATCCCCACGTTAGCCATTCTCCTCTCTACTTGCTCAAACAACCAGTGCCCAATGGAAAATCTCCCTACAGGTCAGATCTTACAGTAATGCCCCAGAGACTGCCTGTCATGTGAGGGAGGGTGAGCCATTGTGGGAAGGGTTATAATAAAGCAATGTAGGCTCATATTCCTGTGATAATGGATGGGTGTAATATCACTGGGATAAGGCACCTTATTCCACATTGAAGGCATTTTCTCTGCCCGATATTAGATATGCATATAGTTGTCCTATCCGTCCTGGTGAACCCTAACACAGGTTATCTGGCTTCAGAAGTGAGGAGAACACTAGTAACGCCCCCAGTACCACAGAACTGCAAACTGCTTATGGGGCTAGCAATGTCTTTAACCAAAATAAAAAATCCAAAGGCAGGTCTGTCCACTTTCAACATCCATTCCTTAAAGCGCTCGCTCCCCACTTCTCTGAACATACGTCTTGGCAACTAAGTTCTCTTTGGACTGCTGTCACATTCTTGTGTCCTCGGAGAGAAAGAATTCCCTAAGACTATGGTTTTGTGAGTTTTTTGTTTTTTATTTGATCGTTTGTTCATAATGCTTTGGTTTCTGAGGGTAGGTTGTCAACATAATAGGGCAAAGAAATGGGAAAGTGGATACAGGTTTTGAAGCAAAAGCAAGAACTGAAACAGAGCTCAGAGCGGGGGAAAATCCCCTGTGGCTGCACAACCACGAATTCATCTAGGGCTTGAAAGTCTTTCCTTACTTTTTACTTCTTAACAGTAGCACAGATTTCTGAAAGCCAACAGCTTCTAACTAAGCAACTGCAGGCTCTTGCTAATCCACTTGGATCACCTTGGCGCAAAGCATTTACATTTGAGAGGCCTGCCCTCTGCTGGATGACTGAAATATTACATGCCAGATTGCCCAATCAGGGTCACATTATGTGAAAGTACCCTTTGGTAAGCTTTTGGGACAGCATAAATAAATGAAAATTCTTTGATAAATTTTCCTGAAACTCTCCAAAACTTTTGCATAGGTATGTATGTGTATTATATATATTTTTTTTGTGATTGCACCAGACAAACAAAGAAAAACAAACCCAAACAGTTAATGACCCGAGAGGTAAATTTTTAATTACACCAGGTCTTTCCCATCACTCTTTGTGACTATGGGACAAGGTCTGTTTATCAGTCCTTCTGCTGTACAGATAGGCTCCAAGAGTTTCCTCAACGTCACCCTGTAGGATTGTCATACAGGTGAAGGCAGGTAAAGATAGAACGAGGCCTGTCATTGGATGAGGAGGAAGGATGGGCGGGAAAAAAGTTTGAGGGAGGAGGAGGAGACTGGAACTGGAATGGAAGGAAACTGGAGGAAACGGCAGGAGAAGCCACGGAGAAAACATGGAGGCTGACGTTAAGATTCCACTCTGCGTATTTACAGGTTGTTATGAATATTCTTAAGGGATGGATGTGTATGTTTAGGTGGGCAATCATATCTTATCAGTTGGATCAGAGGTTATTGTGTTGTGTGTTCTTTCATGTGGTGATTTAAGTTTAAGAGTGTGTGGCAGCTAGAGACACCGGGACGCCATGGAATTGGGATGTGTGTTTCTGGCAAGATATCTACCAGACACCTTGAGACACTGCAGTGCCGGATCTAGTGGGGGTAAAAGACAGCCTTTTTTTTTTATAATTTTACAGCAACATCACACATATAAATTCTGCCTTTTTCGTGTTGATGTCTCCCATGAACTAAGCACAACTGGTTGGACTAGACATAGTCAACTAAGCCAGGTTAGTCAAATTCTTTTGAGAGAGCATTTGTAATCAGACCACATACGCTCAGAATCCTGCTATGGAAGAGCCTCTCCTGCCAGGCCCATGGAGAGGTATTGAAAAAACATATCAGAAAGAGCATTTTTTTAAAACTCAAAGGGTTTTATGTAGATGAATGAATCTCAATTTCCTGCAGTTGCTCCCAGGGTTCCCTACTTTGATTTAGCTTCTGAGAATGCCTTTTCTCCGTTAAAGTTTTACATGACTGAGCCATACAGATAACAGCGTGTGACTGGGAATGAATATAATCTGTTTAAAATGGAATAAAGTATTAGTTAATGTGGTATGCTAGATGGTGTGCATAATTTGTACTGTATTTAATAGCAACTAAGCTCAAATAGGGAGCAATAAATAAAAATGAATATAATTATGTCGATAAAGCTTCCAGGGCAGGCCTTAGGGAGGATGCCTTACAGACAGCACTACGTTATGGCAGAGTCCATTTCCAGGAACCTGGATTTAAAGGTCGGGAGTCATGTGTTTCCCTTTTCTCCAGCAATACATCTGCTTGGTCATATACCCATGCCATGCTTCTTTTTTATATATTAAATTTTGTTACATATGCACATTATGTCCCACTCACTGCTGCCTCCCAGTCATCCCTCCTACAATCTTTCTCTCATCCTCCAACCCCTTCTCCTCTGAGTGGGTTGGAACCTCCCTGGGTATCCTGCCCACCCACTCTCAAGTTTCTGTGAACTTAGATGCTTCCTCTCCCACTGAGGCCAGACAAGGCAGCCCAACTAGAAGAACTTATCCCATATACAGGCAACAGCTTTTGGGTTAGCCACGTGAAGACCAAGCTGCACATCTGCTACATATGTGTAGGAAAACCTAGGCCCAGCCCGTGTGTGACCTTTGGTTGGTTCAGAGTCTGAGAGCCCCAAGGGTCCAGGTTAGTTGACTCTGTTGGACTTTGTCTCCAAAGAGGAGGAACACAGGGATGGCGGCAGGAGCAGGTATCTCCTTTAAAAGCTCTTCCTTAGTTTAAGACCGGGAAACACAGAACACAGAGCATTTAAAACTGAG
Organism: Rattus norvegicus; assembly: GCF_021556685.1. NCBI lineage: Eukaryota > Metazoa > Chordata > Mammalia > Rodentia > Muridae > Rattus > Rattus norvegicus. The sequence goes on along the minus strand of NC_141536.1, from coordinate 52,492,955 downwards.
GCTTCCAGAACATTCTTCATGTGGGCCATGGTATCTGACCTGTGTACATCTGTATGGGAGGCTAGGGATGAGACAGGACCTTACCTCAACATGACTTTGATCTCTGTGTAGATCCCTTCCATGGGCAGCTAGAGTAGGCAGTGTCCATAGGGATTTCAGTTATTGGAGTTATTGGATACTAGCATCAAGGCACTGCTCTTGACACTGAGGAAAGACCGTCAAGGGTAACTCTAAGCAGTTATCGAATATCAGAGGTGATAGCCTAGTGTGACTTAAAGTAGCCAGGACTTAGAGTAAGAAAAGTTTACTTAATTTATTTTAATTAAGTGTATATACAAGGTATTCTTGCTTCTACCTGTCATTAAACAAAATTTTGTACCATTTAAAATAGCCATGCATCTAAAAGTTCACTTCGCTATGAACTGAAAAGATAGAGGACCCTCGCTGATCCTGGCCCACAAATCCCTGCTCCCAAACCCCGTAAGAGAGACAGCTTATCGCCCAGATGTGTGGGCAATCCTGAGACTGCAGGGCAGGAAAGACAGTCACTTCTGCCCACATTTGCCCACATCCCTGGCCCAAGTGGAAACTGTACAGGGCCTCTGGGAACAGGATGATAGGGGCAGTCAAGCTACAGGAGCCCTGCACTCCAGACTGCACCCAGATCTAAAGGGACCCAGTCAAACAGCTCCCTGCACCCAAATCCCATGGGAGGGAGATCTAGACCTTCAGAGGGGCAGACATGCCTTGGAAACCAGAGGAGACTACACTCTGCCCATATTTCTGACTATAGAGGAAAACACCTAGTGCCATCAGGGCACCCTGCACACGGACCCAGAAGTAGGAGCAGGCCCTTCTGGTTGCTGCCCTCACAGAGAGTGACTTCAGGCCCGAGACCAGAGGTAAGACCAACATTTCTGCTCCAAGTAGCCTGCCTAGTGGACTCAGGACACAGGCCCACAGGAACAGCTGAAAGCCAGTGAAGAGGAACGACAACATGCCAGAAAACAGAACACTCTGTTCCCATAACTGGCTGAAAGAAAACAGGAAAACAGGTCTACAGCACTCCTGACACACAGGCCTACAGGATGGTCAAGCCACTGTCAGAAATAGCAGAACAAGGTAACAACAGAGACAACCTGATGGTGAGAGGCAAGCGCAGGAACCTAAGCAACAGAAACCAAGACTACATGGCATCATCGGAGCCCAATTCTCCCACTGAATATCCAAACACACCAGAAAAGCAAGATCTAGATTTAAAATCACATTTGATCATGATGATGGAGGACTTTAAGAAAGACATAAAGAACTCCCTTAGATAACTGCAGGAAAACACAAGTAAACAAGTAGAAGTCCATAAAGAGGAAACACAAAAATCCCTGAAAGAATTACAGGAAAACACAATCAAACAGGTGAAAAAATTGAAAATGGAAATAGAAGCAATAAAGAAAGCACCAAGGGAGACAACCCTGGATATAGAAAACAAAAGGAAAATACAAGGAGCCGTAGATACAAGAGAATACAACCAACAGAATACAAGAGATAGAAGAGAGAAGATTCCATAGAAATCATTGAGATAACTGTCAAAGATAATGTAAAACGGAAAAAGGTACTGGCCCAAAACATACAGGAAATCCAGGACATAATGAGAAGATCAAACCTAAGGATAATAGGTATAGAATAAAATGAAGACTCCAAACTCAAAGGACCAGTAAATATCTTCAAAAAATCATAGAAGAAAACTTCCCTAACTTAAAAAAAGAGATGCCCATAAACATACAAGAAGCCTACAGAACTGCAAATAGATTGGACCAGAAAAGAAACTCCTTCTGTCACGTAATAGTCAAAACACCAAATGCATAAAACAAAGAGAGAATATGAAAAGCAATAAGGGAAAAAGGTCAAGTAACATATAAAGGCAAACCTATCAGAATTACACCAGACTTCTCACCATAAACTATGAAAGTCAGAAGATCCTGGACAGATGTCACACAGACCCTAAGAGAACAACACAAATGCCAGCCCAGGTTACTGTATCCAGCAAAACTCTCAATTAACATAGATGGGAAAACGAAGATATTCCTTGACAAAACCAAATTTATACAATATCTTTCTACAAATCCAGCCCACAAAGGATAATAAATGGTAAAGCCCAACACAAGAGGGCAAGCTACACCCTAGAAAAAGGAAGAAATTAATCGTTTTTGCAACAAAACAAAGAGAAGACAAGCACACAAACATAATCTCACCTCCAAATATGAAGATAACAGGAAGCAACAATCACTATTCCTTAATATCACTCAACATCAATAGACTCAATTCCCCAATTTAAAAAAAAACAAATTAACAAGTTGGATACGCAATGAGGACCAGAATTTTGCTTCCTACAGGAAACACACCTCAGAGACAAAGACAGACACTACCTCAGAGTAAAAGGCTGGGAAACAACTTTCCAAGCAAATGGTCTGAGGAAGCAAACTGGAGTAGCCATTCTAATATTGAATAAAATTATTTTCAACCAAAAGTCATCAAAAAAGATAAGGAAGGACACTTCATATTCATCAAAAGAAAAATCCACCAAGATGAACTCTCAATCCTAAATATCTATGCTCCAAATGCAAGGACACCTGCATACATAAAAGAAACCTTACTAAAGCTCAAAGCACACATTGCACCTCACACAATAATAGGAGATTTCAACACCCCACTCTCATCAATGGACAGATCATGGAAACAGAAATTAAACAGAGACATGGACAGACTAACAGAAGTTATGAACCAAATGGACTTAACAGATATTTATAGAACATTCTATCCTAAAACAAAAGGATATACCTTCTTCTCACCACCTCATGCTACTTTGTCCGAAACTGACCATATAATGAGGCAGAAAACAGGTCTCAACAGGTACAGAAAGATAGAAATAATCCCATGCGTGCTATCGGACCACCACGGCCTAAAGCTGGTCTTCAATAACAATAAGGGAAGAACGCCCACATATACATGGAAGGTGAACAACGCTCTACTCAATGATAACCTGGTCAAGGAAGAAATAAAGAAATTAAAGACTTCTTAGAATTTAGTGAAAATGAAGGTACAACATACCCAAACTTATGGGACACAATGAAAGCTGTGCTAAGAGGAAAACTCATAGCGCTGAGTGCCTGCAGAAAGAAACAGGAGAGAGCATATGTCAGCAGCTTGACAACACACCTAAAAACTCTAAAACAAAAAGAAGCAAATACACGCAGGAGGAGTAGAAGGCAGGAAATAATCAAACTCAGAGCTGAAATCAACCAAGTAGAAACAAAAAGGACCATAGAAAGAATCAACAAAACCAAAAGTTGGTTCTTTGAGAAAATCAACAAGATAGATAAACCCTTAGCCAGACTAACGAGAGGACACAGAGAGTGCGTCCAAATTAACAAAATCAGAAATGAAAAGGGAGCCATAACTACAGATTCAGAGGAAATTCAAAAAATCATCAGATCTTACTATAAAAACCTATATTCAACAAAACTTGAAAATCTTCAGGAAATGGACAATTTCCTAGACAGATACCAGGTATCGAAGTTAAATCAGGAACAGATAAACCAGTTAAACAACCCCATAACTCCTAAGAAAATAGAAGCAGTCATTAAAGGTCTCCCAACCAAAAAGAGCCCAGGTCCAGACGGGTTCAGTGCAGAATTCTATCAGACCTTCATAGAAGACCTCATACCAATACTATCCAAACTATTCCACAAAATTGAAACAGATGGAGCACTACCGAATTCCTTCTATCAAGCCACAATTACTCTTTTTTTTTTTTTGGTTCTTTTTTTCGGAGCTGGGGACCGAACCCAGGGCCCTGTGCTTCCTAGGTAAGCGCTCTACCAGTGAGCTAAATCCCCAGCCCCCACAATTACTCTTATACCTAAACCACACGAAGACCCAACAAAGAAGGAGAACTTCAGACCAATTTCCCTTATGAATATCGACACAAAAATACTCAATAAAATTCTTGCAAACCGAATCCAAGAACAAATCAAAACAATCATCCATCATGATCAAGGCTTCATCCCAGGTATGCAGGGATGGTATAGTATATGGAAAACCATCAACGTAATCCATTATTATAAACAAACTGAAAGAACAAAACCACATGATCATTTCATTAGATGCTGAGAAAGCATTTGACATAATTCAACACCCCTTCATGATAAAAGTCCTGGAAAGAATAGGAATTCAAGGCCCATACCTAAACATAGTAAAAGCCATATACAGCAAACCAGTCTCTAACATTAAACTAAATGGAGAGAAACTTGAAACAATCCCACTAAAATCAGGGACTAGACAAGTCTACCCACTCTCTCTCTACTTATTCAATATAGTTCTCAAAGTCCTAGCCAGAGCAATCAGACAACAAAAGGAGATCAAAGGGATACAGATTGGAAAGGAAGAAGTCAAAACATCACTATTTGCATATGATATGATAGTATAGTTAAGTGATCCCAAAAGTTCCACCAGAGAACTGATAAACACCTTCAGCAAAGTGGCCGGGTATAAAATTAACTCAAATAAATCAGTAACCTTCCTCTACACAAAAGAGAAAGAAGCTGAGAAAGAAATTAGGGAAATGACACCCTTCATAATAGTCCCAAATAATATAAAGTACCTCAGTGTGACTTTAAACAAGCAAGTGAAAGATCTGTATGATAAGAACTTCAAGCCTCTGAAGAAAGAAATTGAAGAAGCTCTAAGAAGATAGAAAGATCTCCAATGCTCATGGATTGACAGGATTGAAATAGTAAAAATGGCCATTTTACCAAAAGCAATGTACAGATTCAATGCAATCCCCATCAAAATTCCAATCCAATTATTGTTAGACAGAAAAATTTGCAAATTCATCTGGAATAGCAAAAAACCCAGGATAGCTAAAACCCTCCTCAACAATAAAAGGACTTCCGTGAGAATCACTAGCCCTGAACTCAAGCAGTATTACAGAGCAATAGTGATAAAAACTGTATGGTATTGGTACAGAGACAGGCAGATAGACCAGTGGAATAGAATTGAAGACCCAGAAATGAACCCACACGCCTATGGTCACTTGATTTTTGACAAAGGAGCCAAAACCATCCAATGGAAAAAAGAAAGCATTTTCAGCAAATGGTGCTGGTTCAACTGGAGGTCAACATGTAGAAGAATGCAGATCGATCCATTCTTATCACCCTGTACAAAGCTTAAGTCCAAATGGATCAAGGACCTCCACATCAAACCAGATACACTCAAACTAATAGAAGAAAAAGTGGGGAAGCATCTCGAACACATGGGCACTGGAGAAATTTTCCTGTAGAAAACACCAATGGCTTATTCTCTAAGACCAAGAATCAACAAATGGGATCTCATAAAACTACAAAACTTCGGTAAGGCAAAGAACACTGTCATTACGACAAAACGGCTACCAACAGATTGGGAAAAGATCTTTACCAATCCTACATATGATAGAGGGCTTATATCCAAAATATATAAAGAACTCACGAAGTTAGACTGCAGAGAGACAAATAACCCTATTAAAAATGGGGTTCAGAACTAAACAAAGAATTCACAGATGAGGAATATCAAATGGCTGAGAAGCACCTAAAGAAATGTTCAACATCTTTAGTCATAAGGGAAAGGCAAATCAAAACAACCCTGAGATTCCACCTCACACCAGTCAAAACCTCCGGCGGCAGCAGATGCTGGTGAGGATGTGGAGAAAGAGGAACACTCCTCCATTGTTGGTGGGATTGCAGACTGGTATAACCATTCTAGAAATCAGTCTGGAGGTTCCTCAGAAAATTGGACATTGCACTACCTGAGGACTCAGCTATACCTCTCTTGGGCATATACCCAAAAGATGCTCTAACATACAACAGAGACACATGCTTCACTATGTTCATAGCAGCCTTATTTATAATATCCAGAAGCTGGAAAGAACCCAGATGCCCTTCAACAGAAGAATGGATACAGAAAATGTGGTACATCTACACAATGGAGTACTTCTCAGATATCAAAAACAATGACTTTATGAAATTCATAGGTAAATGGATGGAACTGGAAAAATATCATCCTGAATGAGGTAACCCAATCACAGAAAAAACACACATGTTATGCACTCCTCGATAAGTGGATATTAGCCCAAATGCTCAAATTACCCTAGATACACAGAACACATGAAATTCAAGGATGACCAAAATGCAGATGCTTCACTCCTTCTTTAAAAGGGGAACAAGAATACCCTTGGGAGGGAACAGGGAGGCAAAGTTTAGAACATAGGTAGAAGGAACACCCATCAGAACCTGCCCCACATGTGGCCCATACATATACAGCCACCAAACTAGATAAGATGGATGAAGCAAAGAAGTGCAGGCTGACAGGAACCGGATGTAGATCTCTCCTGAGAGACACAGCCAGAATACAGCAAATACAGAGGTGAATGCCAGCAGCAAACCACTGAACTGAGAATAGGACCCCCGTTGAAGGAATCAGAGAAAGGACTGGAAGAGCTTGAAGGGGCTCGAGACCCCATATGAACAACAATGCCAAGCAACCAGAGCTTCCAGGGACTAAGCCACTACCTAAAGACTATACATGGACTGACCCTGGGCTCCGACCTCATAGGTAGCAATGAATAGCCTAGTAAGAGCACCAGTGGAAGGGGAAGCCCTTGGTCCTGCCAAGACTGAACCCCCAGTGAATGGAATATTGGGGGGAGGGCAGTAATGGGGGGAGGATGGGGAGGGGAACATCCATGTAGAAGGGAAAGGGGAGGGGTTAGGGGAATGTTGGCCTGGAAACCGAGAAAGGGAATAACATTTAAAATGTAAATAAGAAATACTCAAGTTAATAAAAATGGAAAAAAAGATAGAGATTTTTGTCAGTAAGCCAAGGCACCTCACATCCTTCTCATGTATTATCTTGTTGGAAATATATGTGTCACTGGAACAAAGCCACACGACAGAAACGACCAGGACAGGGTTGTATGGAATCACTGAGGATCTGTTATTCATTTCCATATGGTGGGCAGCTTGTGTTGAGAACTGGGAGGGAATGGCCAACTGGAGTGTGTCTGTCTTTGGATGCTAATGGTCAGACACCCACCATTAACTAGTGTGAGGACTGAAGGGAACATGAGAATGGAGGTCGTTCCTACCCTGGAGCATCATAATAACTTCTGGGCCTTTTGTAGAGATAATGTTGTGTTAAAATAAATACTACGGAGTCTGGTAAAGGATGGGGGTGAGAACAAGAAGAAAATTGTAGGGAAGAGGAGCTGTTATGTCAGAGTTGGCTCTGGCTTTGTATTTGTGCAAGTGAGGGCTGTTTTTAAACACTGTCTGAATCATCCCTCCACCCTCCACAGCAGCCCCTTCCTGAGGCACTCAGCCTGTCATTTCTAGCAAAGAGAAAAAGAAAGGATGTAATTTGCTCAGAATCCTTGCAAACCATTTGCACATCTCGTCTCTGCAGGCTGCTGTGCAACGAGCAATGCAGAAAGACAGAGAGATGGAGGCATTTGGGAGACAGCGGCAGGAAAAGTGTCTGGTACAATTGCCCCATACCACATAGCTAGTGAGATGAAATGCATACCTAGCATTGCAATGAGAACTAACTAATATTGACAACACTGAAGACATGAGCATTGGGGTTTTGTTTTTAGAAAAATAAAGTACAAAATAAAAGTCTTATCCCTTATCTGCCCTCCAAACTGATATAACCCTAAGTCTATATTCCTAAGTAGTTTTCTGCCTATACAGAAGTACATACAGTGGTTCTCCTCACCCATGGAGGTTGAGGTCAACTGCAGTCTGAAAATAATAAGAGGAAAACAATTCTTCAATCTTAAACCTTGTCACTGTAAGTGGTCTGGTGAGATCATGTCCTGTCCTGCTATGTCCTACTTGGACATGAAGTCCCTTTGTCTGCACATCTCCACTGCAGATGCTACCCATTCACTAGTAATACAGTAAGCATCTACACTATCAGTTGCCTATCTTAATACCCTACTGCTTATGTTCAACTACTCCTGTGTTGACTCAAAAATGTCACCAGAGGGGTTGGGGATTTAGCTCAGTGGTAGAGCGCTTGCCTAGCAATCGCGAGGCCCTGGGTTTGGTCCTCAGCTCAAAAAAAAAAAAAATGTCACCAAAGATACGATAATGATGTTGGAAACCCAGTATGCCACAAAGTGTTTCCTTTAAGCAGAAAATGACAGGACTACACTTAATGAGGAAAGGGGAAAATGTTGACTGAAATACAATAGGAAAATCTGAGGATGAAAAGGCCATAGCAATAGAACTTTATTATAGCATATTGTTGTAATTTTCTATTTTGTTATTGTGAGTTGAATGACTCAGTAGTTCATCTCTTGCTGTCTAATTTATAAGGCTTCTTATGGGTGTGTACACATAGGAAAAATATTGTCACAAATTAGGCTTAATAAGCTCTGTGGTTATCAGTTTGCAGTCACAGTTTCATAACACTCGTGTTCAAGTAATCCTGAGCTGACTCAATAAGGGTCCCAAAGTACAGTAGTCATATTGGCCACAAGAACCCATCAAAGTTTAAATGGAAATCATTGTTAGTTATTGTGAGACCGAGTGACTCGGAGATTGAACTTTCTCATGTGTATTTTCCTGAAGGGAAAATATGATATAAATAAGGCTTTGGAGTGAATGCCCCTGTTCCAGTGACGCAATAGAGGGGTAACTCCAAATGCAGCCCCAAAGATAAGACGATCACTGCATATTGTCTAGATCTTTCCCATCTAAGGGTCACATTGAATTTAGTGAATTCATTGTATTAAGCATTTCTTGGCTGGTGGGAATGCTCTTGCTTTATTTCATTTTGAAATAGAATGTTTCCCAATTCAGGTGCCGTGTGCACAGACTAAGTGCATACCACGCAGAGGATTCTGGGTTAGGAATGTGATTTTTTTCTCTCTCAACTTCCATTCCAACTCCTGTTTCTCAGAGCTTTGTGTTATGGTTGCTGCTTTTGTGTTTGGTTTTGTTCTTCAAGTACTTAATGCATTTAGCGTGCACTGAGAACACGGGCCAACGCTTCCTAGTTTACCTATTATAGAAAGTAGGCTATCTTACATCCATCTCTTTTTAAATAATTTTATAGGACAATTTTGAGTTACCCAAGCTAATTAAATTCACAGTCTTTACCACCGTCTGTGCTTTGTCAGAGATAAAGGTAAAAGCATATATTATTAGTGATAGAAGCTAATTATGTAAATATTACCTATTGCAGTGCTGTGTGGTATATAGAAGCGGGATATAAGAAAGGAGATACTGTCATCTGGGAACTTGCACGCTGGTAGCCGCAAAGATGAGCACTGGAGGATTGCCAAGCAGCCTTTTATTGCTTCACAGCTTCTTCTAGGTTATACGGTAGCCACTAGCAATAATGCCAAAGCTTGCGGAGCCAAGTGAAAGGGCTCTACGTTTTTCAAAGCCTAAAGGTAAAATATTGGAGATGAAAATAAAAAAATACATTATGTCCCATTGGGGAGTCACAGAAATCGTCAGAGAAATGCTGAACCTTGGACCTTAGGTTGTAGCAAAAGGCAGCCAAAAGCTGGGGCAGATGAAATCATTCAGCATGGTGTAGAGGAAGACACCCTTGACCCATTCACATCTGTCTGTTGAACACTTTCACAGAATAAAAACTTCGAATTGATTTCCAAACATATTAATCCTCTGAGCTTTGCCTCTTTTTGTGAAGGACTAACGTTTGTGTGGCCTTTATGAACACAGATATTGTGTCTCGTTGAGTGCAGTCTTTCCTTGTCCTGTAGTAATTTCCATTCGACGCCGCCATTTATTTCCAGAGGACAAAAGTGAAATTGCTTTGTGGTGGTCATGGATCCTAGTACCAATTACGAGGAAAGGAGGCGCCTGAATTCTCTTCCTCTGTGAGGAGACTGAGTAACTGCCAAACCATACCCACTTCAAACCCAGAATCTTGAAACTAGAATCCCTCCCTCACCATCTTCACTTTTGCCAGTTTGGGTCACCCCTTCCCCGAGCCTTCTGCAGGAGCTCAGTTCCCTGATAGTAAATTCCTAGCTCATCCTTTTCTGTTCCTCCTCCCTGCTTTATCTGACACCAATTTAGCTTCTTGTCTAGATGTATTTTGTCCTTCTTGGGGAATGCTACCCTGTGTACGGCTCTAAAGGTAGTGAGACCTGGGGAAATGGAGCCAATGAATGAGGCAGAATAAAGTCTAATGCAATAGCCAACCTTATTCAGAGCATTAGGCAATTCATATTCTGGGGATCAATAGAAGTCACATAGGTAGCAGACTAAGCAGAAGCACGAGAATCTGGTTAAAGGATACACACATGGAACATGCATCCAGATTCAAGGATAAATCCAGATTTATACCTGCTTGATGAAAAGTCTGCCTTCTTCCTATTCTGCCTACTGCTTCTCCAGACCAAAGCTGAAGTGAACAGCCTGACTGTGATCCAATATTATACAACTGTGACTCATAAACAAAGATCAAGCATCGATCTTGAGAACAGGTACATAACTAAGTAGGTCTGTTTCCCACATTTCTCATGTAAATGGGTAAGCTTCCATTGCCTCTGTACAAATGAATGAATGGGCAAGTAGTTTAATCTCTATTAAATTTTAGAGTAACTAGAAAAAAAAGGAAGTCACACAGGTGAAGTGCACAATCACAAGAGCAAGCCACAAGCAGCAAAAACATGCTTTTCCATAGAGTCATAAACTAGAAACAATAGCCATTTGCAATGGATAATCTAAAGTAAACTCACTCCTATCCACTGCATCTGCGACAGACACAAAAGATAATCCAAGAACAAGTCTGCGTTTTCTCACGTGCCCTTGGAGATCTCTTCATACAACTGCATCCTTGGCATGTCTGGGACTACACTTTTATGCTCATTGAATATAATGCACAAAATGACCTGTGGAAAACATCAAGCTCTCTAGCAAGGAATGGAAAATGAGAAATGAAAAAGACTGTGCTCAAGGTCCTGTGAAGGCTCAATGCCCCAGCTTAGGGGAATGCTAAGGCCCTGAGGCAGGAGTGGCTCTGTGGGTGGGGGAGTACCCTCATAGAAGCAGAGGAGAGGGGGATGGGATAGGGGGTTTACGGAGGGGAAACCAGGGAGGGGGATAACATTGGAAATGTAAATAAATAAACTAACCAATAAAAAAATTTAAAAAAATAAATTAAATTAACTCAAAAAATAAAGCTATGTACTTTGCCTTGAGGGCGCTGATCACACTTCTAAATTTATATTGATTTATTATTTAATTAGAAACATTTACTTTTAATAGAATATATGCTCCATGCTGTTTTCTCTACAGCACCCAATATGTTTGTGGGCTAAATAACGGAATTTAAATAAATTGATAACAGGGGAAATGTGAAACACTATGCAGGACAATTGCTGTGCACTGTGTTATTGTGATCAGCATTTCCTTCTCTAAAGCAAATTTCATAATACTACCAAGTCTCCAGATTGGAAGGAGAACAGAAGGCAAAGCCTATGAAATACATTTGTAAATTGCAAAATGTTAGACGAGTATGAGTATTCTGTGATCATCAGTACATTTTCCTTCTCTTTCCTATAGACCCCACTAATCCCTTGCTCAACGCACTTATACACAGAGAAACAATTGTGCCACAGTAACCAGATACATCATCAGTGTTTCAAGCAATCAAATCTCACTGAATCTAGTAGTCTACAAGAAGCATAAGATCAAATTAGCTCTTTAAACAGTTGCCACAGGATCTGGTAAAGTAACAGACACAGTATTAGAACTGTAAATATGGCAGAATTAAGAATTAATTCCAAGGAACCCTTTTGTAAATCATTGACAATTATGATACAAGTATACTTTTAAGATGAATAAGTATTTGATATCTATCTTTCAAATATAGTTTTTCTTAATAACTTTGACTCCCAAAGCTTCATTTAATAGTACTTAATGACTGTTGGTTCTGGCCCCATGGCAAAACAAATTATCCATGGTTGCAGAAGCATTGTCCTTTGCTTACAAATGAGAGATGTGACAGCATGAAGGACCAGATATAATCTCCAAAGTGACCTCCTTCATCCAGCTGGGCACCCCTAAAATTTATACCAATTCCCTAAATAGTATGACTAATTTGGCTTCAAGTGTTCAACATGTGAACCTTTGGGAACTTTTCTGATTCAATCCATAGGAGAGTCCTTCCCCCTAAATTACTATTTGGGGTGGCAAGAGTCCAATCCATTTTATCCTTTCATTCCTGGAAATCTTTACAGTAGATTAATGTGATGTACTGTTCAGGCTGGGGACGATCAACTCTGTAGTCTCCATGGTTAAATCATTTGGGTCCTAATTCAGATCCTTGTTCACATTTGTTATCTTGTTTCCACGTCTCTAGCTCTCATTATCCTCATCCATATCCTATTCTCTTTCTTGCTGAGCTGCTTCCTGCCTTGTATTAATTAATACCCACTGCAGAAGGCTCCCAGCCAGTCAATAATTGTGCAAAGTTCAAGCCATAAATTCAGGCATTCTGCTTCAGCCACATGAAACCCATCATCTCTGTTTACACTGCTCTGTTTCTACCTCTAATAGTTACTACAACACACACACACACACACACACACACACACACACACACACACACACACACAGTTGCAGGAAGGGAAACTCCCAGATGGCTGTCTTCACATTGGAAGCAGAGCCCTGCATACAGGCTGCTCCTTGGATATGAGAAATGTTTTAAACAGCTATGTACAGATTAGGGAATGCTTCTAGTTGCCTGGAAAATCCTCCCATTGTGCAAAACAGTATCTACTTCCCAAAGAATTTTCTCCAAAAGAGTCATTTTCTTTAGAATTCAGTGTGGTGTTTTCAATAGGTTTGTCCCCCAAAGACTCGTGTGTTTGGATGCTTGGTCCACATGGAATGACACTGTTAGCAGGTGTATCCTTGTGAGAATAGATGTTGTACTGGCTGGTTTTGTGTGTCAACTTGACACAAGTGAGAAACGAGCCTCAATTGAGGAAATGCCTCCATGAGACCCAGTTATAAGGCATTTTCTTAATTAGTGATCAGGGGGGAGGACCCAGCCCATTGTGGGTGGTGCCGTTCCTGGGTTAGTAGTCTTGGGTTCTATAAGAGAGCAAGAGAGCAAGCTGATCAAGCCAGGGGAAGCAAGCCAGTAAGTAACATCCCTCCATGGCCTCTGCATCAGCTCCTGCTTCCTGACCTGCTTGAGTTCCAGTCCTGACTTCCTTTGGTGATGAACAGCAATGTGGAAGTGTAAGCTGAATAAACCCTTTCCTCCTGAATTTGCTTTTTGGTCGTGATGTTCAGGCAGGAATAGAAACCCTGGCTAAGAGAGGTGTGACCTTGTTGGAGGAAGTGTGTTACTGTGTAGGCGGGCTTTGAGGGGTTCCTACTGCTCAAGCTCCTCCCAATATGGAAGAGTTAGTCTTCTCCTGGCTTCCTTCAGATCAAGAGGTGGAACTCTCTCAGTTCCTCAAGCACATGTCTGCCTGGATGCTGCCTGACATGATGATAATGGACTAAACCTCAAATACTGTAAGCCAGCCCCAATTAAACGTTGTCCTTTATAAGAGTTGCCTTGGTCATGGTGTCTCTTCACAACAATGGAAACCCTAACCAATACATTGAGACAGAGATGTTTTCTCCCCAAATTTGTGTCTTTAATCTCCTAGACCTAATATTAAAGAGAAGATTCCTGGACACATGTGACAGTGTTATCATCTTTTTGTTAAAGATTTATTTCATGTATGTGAGTACACTGTTGCTGTCTTCAGAAGAGGGCATCAGATCTCATTACAGATGGTTGTGAGCCACCATGTAGTTGCTGGAAATTGAACTCAGGACCTCTGGAAAAGCAGTCAGTGCTCTTAACCACTGAGTCCATCTAGACCTAGTGTTATTCTCTTAATAGGATCTGGAGTCACTGGGAGGCAAGACTTGGCTCACAACTAGGAGATGAACTAGCCTCTGAACCCACCTACAAGGAATTATATTGATTTCATTAATTAAGGTGAGAGCACCCACACTAAAAGTAAGTGTCACTATACTCTCTGGGCTTGGGTCTTGGAGTTTGTGGAAAGAAGAAAGCTAGCTGAGCATAAGCATTCATTGCTCCGTGGTTCTTGACTGTGATGTCATGTAAGCAGCTACCTGAAGCTTGGTCGCTGTCACTTCTTCACCCCAGTGGACTCTCATCCTGAATGGAAACAAACCCTTCCTTCCTTATCGTGATTTTGTCAGAGATTTTAGCACAGCAATTGGAAAAGTAACTAAGACAGCCCATCTAAACCAAATGAATGTCTACCTGGGAGAATGCTTTATACATTTACAGGTTTTGTCAGAAAATAGACACAATATAAAACTTACCTTGTTCAGTCACAATTATCCAAACTCAGTAACTTTAGGTGCATTTGCGTCTTTCAGCCATCCCTATCCAGAATGTCTTCATCATAGCAAACTGAGCTCCTGTACAGATTAAACACCAAGTCCTCTTCCTCCAACCCCATGGCAACTTCTGTCCTCCTGTCTCTATTTCTAGGCAATTTATATAACAGAATCATACAATATATACTCTGTTGTGCCTGGATTATTTTATTTAGTCTAATGACTTTGGGATTCATCCGAGATGTAGCTGATTTAAAAATAGTTACAGAGCCGAGGCTAACCTCAAACTCAACATTCTCTTACCTCGTTTTCTCCAAGTCCAGAATTATCATCATCATGCCCAGCGAGATCCCCTTACTTTTTAAAGCTGACTAATCGCCCATTGTATGTACAAACCACATTTTGTTTATCCACATAACTGCATGAGATACCGAAAACATATATTATTCCCATATTTGGCTCTTATAATGCTGCTTAGAATGTGAATCTAGAGATTCTCTCAGAGCTTCTTTTATTTTTTTATTTTTATTTTTTTTTTTTGAGATATACACCTAGACAGTGTTTAAGGACTTGGGAATGGTTTGGCTGGCTGGCTGGCTGGCTGGCTGGTTGGTTGGTTAGTTAGTTAATTGCTCTGTCCTCCTGATTCTTCTATCTCAGCATTTGACAAAATTACAAGTGTTTGTCACTCCAGCAGGCATTTGCGTTTTAAACAACTTTTTTTGAGTATGTTAGCCTACATTTACACAGCCATAACTTTATACATTTTGCAAGGTATTTTACAAAATCTATCACATATATAGTGTTTAATTTTAAGTTTAGTTTAGAAGAGAATGGAGTCGGGGTTGTATCTTTAACTAGGCTCTCTTATATCCATATTAAGGACCTTACAAGCTGTGAGAATCTTCACCGTGCCCTCTCCTTTCCCAACTTACTTTCTCCACAATAGTTAGAGTACCCTTCCTAAAACATCCCTTTCTTCCTTGCAATTCTATTCCACCTTCTTTGATAACTGTTCAATGTTGTTCGTGACCTAAATGATGAAGCACAAACTCTTCATCCTGACTTTTGGAGCCGTTGACAATCAGACTCCATTCACTATCCGATATTCTAGAAATAGTACCTTTTGCCCAGAGATTGTTTATTTTGTCAATAAAAGAAATTCCCGAGAACTTCTTAGAGGAATAAATTCTCCTATTTCAAGCCCATTCTATTAGAATCTTTGGCAGTAGCAGCGGGTGGTAGGGAAGGGGGGGCTAGAGACCTGTTGTAAAAAGCTCAGTGGACGATTCTTAGCTTGCAAATTACCACACCTGAAGCCAAATCATTAGTGGTAGTCCTCTTAGACCACATTACATGTTACCAGCTGAATTTGTCCTCATATAATCTAACTTTCCCACACTTAACCATCTTTGTCCAGCTGATCCAAATCTTGGTAACCCCCAAGCCTCATGCGAGTCACTACCTTCTTCTAGTACCCTCTTCCCAGCCTGTTCTTAACAAGTCTTCATCCAGCATGGGGTCGCAGGTGGGTTCTTTGTTGTGATCATCCTGTAAGGCTCATATCCTCTGTGTTGACATATCAAGCGACAGTCATTTTTATTTATTTGGGTAAATCTGATTTACTGCTACTGTGTTCAAAGGGCAGTCGAGGGACTTAGCAAAATATATCCCGGTCCTCTCAGATCTGCTAGAACTCCATGCTGTTAGTTCATTCCTCAGTTATCAGTGAGAATTATTGCATGCAGAAACCCAAGCATGATGTACCAGTTCTGGACCAAAGGATAGACAGTAACGTTTAGAGAGGTGACAATTATGAGGTAACCAGGCAAACTCTTATTTCAGGACATGTCTGAGATGGTCTTAGTCATAGATGAAGACTGAAGTAGCAGAGCTGGATTTCATCGACACCCACTGGGGACCCAGGATCAAAAATGAAGAGAAAGATCTAGGTGCTAACTTATGCTACACAATCTAAAGGACGCACTGCATTCTTGCAATTACTCAAAAAGTAATAGTGAGTTTTGTGTCAGAAAGCCATGAGGGAGTGCCAGGTTCAATTAAGTCTCCTACAAAGCCTATGAGAAGGAACTGTAGGAAGGCTAGATTTAATTTTCCTCCCAGATGCGGAAACGGCTCCTTATTTGAGAGGGAATGCTGTGTTGTATTATAATGAGAGAATCCTTCTTTGTGTTCAATGCCTAATTCACTAGAAAACAGGGAAGGAAATGTTTTCCTACCTATAACTTGATGAGGAGATTCATTAGAAATGCTATCACAGATTTAATAAAATGATGAACGATTTCTGTCATTTTTCCTTCCAGTAGTTAGTTAATGTTGACAAAAGCAATTATTTTTAATACATTTTGATGTAATTGGCAGCCAAGTCTACTCCATAGACAGTAATAAATGTACTAGTCTTAATGAATTTCTGAAGGGAGGGAATATGAAGGAATTAATGAATTAGAGGATTTTAAAGAATTTTTTCTTTAGGCTATAAAAATTCCCCCATCAGTCACTGCCTACAGTATATGTATCTTAAACATTAAAAGTAATATTACTATGTCCCTGAAGAGGACATATGTCTTTTTGAGTTGTGTACTTGGAATAAATATACATAATGTTATCAAAGATTCACAAGCTGTGTATGAAGATGGGAAAAGTATGTTGTTTTTAAAAGTGTATAATGTTTAGCAATATAGCTAAGTGAAAAATCAATATTAAAAGTTAAGCCACTTTTTTTATCACGAAAAGCAGCTAATTCATTAGATGAAATGCAAAGCTACTCAGTGTGGTCGAGAGGGGGAGAAGGGAATGTCTTGCCTAAGAAAATGTTTGAAATCCTTTGCTCAAGAAGTTAATGATGAGATCAACCTTCCAGTATTGCAGATTCCAGCAAAACAGCCAACATAGAATCTTCAAGAAACCCCAAAGACTTAATTTCTAATTCCTAGAATAAAGTTTCAAATATATTCTCAAATATGAATATGAATATTACTTCTTAGTTTCTATTTTTTTAAAAGTACAACTGTTTCATGTTATATTTACATAGGTTTTGGACTCTCCATTCTACCCTATCCCACATCCCCTTGATGTTTTTTTTCTGCTACTGATAGAGAACATTCTGCTTGAGGAGCTGTCTGGTCAAAGCCTGTTAATTGAACTAGGCAAAAATAAGACAATTACCACAATTTTTGAGCAGAATATGAAACAAGATTTATTAAATACTAGTTAGGATGATGGACAACTGGCAAGGTCCATATCCAGAATTCCCAGAAAACAATCACAGATTACATTAGTTGGGTGATTATAAAGGCAAAACCCATAAGACTGTGTGCTTCTCACTTTATCCAATCAGGGACAAGAATACATCCTGGTGTACTTTCCTGCTTACATAATCTCTTGTCTGCATGTGATGAAGCATGCACCGTGCAGTTCGGGGTTACCAACCTTGTTTGAAAAAGTGAAAACACATGGCTTTCTATCTTACATGTACAACCACCGCCATCATTCCAGGAAGATTTCTGTCCTTGGCCAAGTGTAGTTTACAGGTTTATCTATCCTAGGCCAGTGGAACTCACAAGTTAGAGCTATTTTTGTTTTGTAGCTCTCTTAAGCACATTAGTTTAAACTTAAAACATAGCTTCAACCATCGCAAGACAAGTTTGGAATAGTTCATATAGGTATGAATGTTATTTAGACCTATCGTGACAGGACAGGGTCAACACTTGGTTACTAATCTCTTTAGAAAGAAAAACTCTGATGGCTATGTAGGGAGAGCAAACTGTCATCCCACCCTTGAAAGATCAATACTTGTAGTCTTTAAGACAAGATGACAGGGGGAGGGGGGATGGAATAGGGGGCTTATAGACGAGAAGCCGGGAAAGGGAATAACATTTGAAATGTAAATAAAAATACCTTCCTTCCCCCAAAAAATAGACAAGATGACAGTAAACAGACCATAAGAAGGAAAAAAAAAGCCTAAAAATGTGTTCACATAAGTACATCATGGTCACAGATTATGATACTCAGGGAAGGGCCTTGTACTCCAACCTTAAAGTCCTTCATAATAGAAAGAAAAGAGACTGTGGAGCTGACAGCAATGTAAAAATAGTAAGTAGCTCTAGGTGGGTAAGGGGGCTGAACAAGAAAAAAAAAAACCAGACATTGGACTAGGTCAGAGTTCACCTGACGCTGAGTCTGTTGTCAATCTAGCTTTTCTTCTTGTGACTTACCCTTCAGAAGTATCTAGACTTCAGATGAATGAGGGAATTTCAAAGAGAACCCTGTCCCAGGCTTTATGAGGACACAGGATGAGACAAGGTTTGAAGTCCTTACTAGAGTTTTTACAACAAAAACCTGAGCTCCACCAGTCCCAACAGACAAGGGTCAGCCACCCATCCTCAATATACAAGCTAAAGGGAGAGAAGATTGTGAAATGCACAGAGAGCTTTATTTAGTGTGGCCATGTTAGGAAGAGGCATAGGGAAAGAGATGTGGTGAACCAACGTCCATCTTCAGAGTATTGACATAGGCTTTAGGTTTAAGGAGAGAAAGAATTGGGGCATCAGACAAGACAGGTACATAATTGATTAGATCTGGTCATGATTGTATCAATTCTTATCATGCAAAGTAGTCAAAGAAATCAAATTCCTCTTATCATTAAGAGAACAATCTGACTCCTATCACGTGCTGATTCCTCCAGGGTGATGTCTTGCCTTTGTGGTGGAATGTCTTGAAGTAAGGCTATTCCAGTAACCCAAGATAACTCTGTGTTCTCAGAAAAAATAAAAAAGACAGTGAAGCACAAGATGAATCCGTGAGGGTCAGGCTTTCCCTTCTGCTTTTAAGAACATTCTGGAGGTTGAGCCAAAACAGCTTCTATGTATCTCATTCCAAGGAAGTGGGAAAGGGGGCAGGAAGAATGGCCTCGATTCTCCTTTAGTTCAAAGAGTTCATCATGCCAAAACATCCTCCAGTTCACTATCATTTTCTTAGCCCCAAAACAAAAAAGAAAGGTCAAGGTTGCCGGAGTGTGCTTTGAAGATAACAGAATTTACAGATTAATTTACAAGGGTAAAAGCCCAAGTCGTCTTTGCTAAAACTACAAGGAAAGGGTAAATAAAACATCCTAACAATGATATCCTCCCACCTGTACCCACTGAGTGCTGGGATTGCAAGGGAGGATGCCTGTACTTCCTGCCTGAACAAAAAAAAAATGTACTCATCCCTCTCTTCTACGTCATCCTCTTGCCTTAACAATGACACTAATTTTAATCCACATGGTTTTTTTCTATATACTGTTCCCATCCCCCCACACCATTCTTCTCTAATACTCTCATCAAATCAGCCCTCCTAAATTGATGCCCTGTCCTGTTTCCTTGATTGGAAGCCTCCCTCTGTTGCCTGACTACCTCAGATTAGCATGCAGAGTTCTGCATACCAAACCTTAGCCAACTTTCCCAGTTCTCTCCCCTCTCCCCCCCCTCAAAATGTCCATTACCTTCAACCTAAAGAAATAGATTGTTGCTTCCCACACCCACATGCTATACTATCTACAGCAGGGGTTAGTATACAGGATCTGTAAGATTGTATCTGCAGACAGCTTTGTGTAGCCCCTTAGCTAGAAATATTTCCTATGTTCTTAAAGGCGTAGGCATGGAAAGAGAACAGGCAGAATACAATAAACATAAACTACAGAGACTAAAGGCCACCCACTGATCTTAAAATAATAGAATACCTGGCTCTTGATACCTTGGCCAAACTCTGACTACTGCAACTATCAAAAGTCCTGCTTAGGGCTGGAGAGATGGCTCAGCGGCTAAGAGCACTGACCGCTCTTCCAGAGGTCCTGAGTTCAATTCCCAGCAACCACATGGTGGCTCACAACCATCTGTAATAAGATCTGATGTCCTCTTCTTTGCTTAGTAGTGTGTTAATATATATAAATAAATATTTTTTAAAAGTCCTGCTTAATAGCATAGGCCAATATTGAATACAGCTCAATCGTTGCCCCTTTGTATCCAACTGTATGTTTCCTGTCATCAACAAACCTTGGGGACATTTGAGGCTCTCTCAAGCTTTTACTTTTTACCATGTAACTAACTATGTGTATGGATTTTTACTGAGATGAGAGCTCTCTGGGGATAAAGACTGTTTCAGACATATATTATATATAATACTTAAATCCCTTCTAAAAATAAATAGTAAAATAAGATGTAGATCAAGTTTACTCATGATCAGATTCAGTTAGAGTCAAATATAAACCATTTTCTGGCTTTGTGAAAATGGAAGAGTATTTCTCTTTGCCAGTGACTTGGTTTATGCTGCTCTAGGGAGCACCCATGAAGCACCAGACCCAGCATACAGTGTAAGAATAAGTTTGAAATTGAATAAATTCAATGGTGGTGTTCAGCATTCTCTTTGGCCTGACAGACAAAATCAATACAGATTTTGTCGTTCATTAATTGCTATTTGTTACTTCATCGTGTTTCATGTTAGCAGAATGTGCAAGAAGAAAGATGTGACACCTCTTTGTCACCTATCACAGGGATGATAGCAGACACTTAAGTAACAAGCGAAAAACATAGTAAATATATTCATGGTTTTATATGACTCAGGGGTTTCAGAAATAAGGACTGAAAGGCCCCAGGATAGGTGCTATTTTATATGTAGATTCAATAAAAACTAGACAGCCTTGTAGAAGTATGGTTGGACCAGACACAATCTACTGACATTAGGCTGCAGAAGGAAACTTCACGAGCTTGTCTACTCAGATTCTTCTTGACCTCCCTGTACAGATGCTTTTAGAACAAGACCTTTCTGAAAATATTGTCTCCTAGGAAGAAAAGGGAACATGATTCTTCTGGTGGAAGTATTCAGGTCTCTGTGACCTGTCTTGGAAAACAAGAATTTTGTTTCTCCCTGTTTTATAGTAGAGAGAAAGAAAAATAAAAGAATAAGATGGTGAGATGGGCAAGCAGGAAGGCAGAGACACTACTTCTCAGACTTCTCCAATATTCAGTTCTTAGTTCTGAGCATGTCAAGGTGCCATAACTTAAGGGACTAAGTTCACAGCCTTGATGTTGTATAATAGCAAGAGTCTGCTACTCTCCATGTGCATGATTAATTTAGATAATTCCTTGAATATTCTTATGAAAATTTATGTTAGAATTTAGGAATTCAAATTCTGAATCTGTGACATTCAAAAGCGTACCAAGCTGCATATTCTAGGGAGTACTTTATGTTACATGGTAAAATACAATAAAACACTTTGTAGAAATTGTGACAAACTTTGGTAATATAGAAAGGGCAACGTGTTGAATGGCGATAAACAAATCTGAATGAGTCAGATATTCCAAACCATGATCAGTTTGGTTATGCATTTGATTTAGCACATGTCAATCATTCCTGTCCAACCAATAAAGTGTAAAGTGTATCCTTCAGATAGGAAACAAATCTAATAATTTGAAAGACATAGGCTTTCAAATGGACATAGAAGAGTTGAGAAGAGTTGATGTATGGTGGCTTTCTGGGAAAGAAATATATCCATCTATGTAAAAATCTCATTAGTCTTGACAAATTCAGCAAAGAAAAACACACAAATACATGTAGTGAATCAAAATATCAGGGCTGAAAAATATATATTAGGAAAAACTCTTCTCCCAGAGCCAAAGACATCTGTTATAGATGAAGAAGGAAACACATAGCTAAATCCAAGAATATAGTACCCATGTTCCAAGCTCCCGTAATAGCTCATTAGACTTTGATTGCTCAGCATATTTTCTAGCCCAACATTTAAATGCTACCACAATCCTCCCCAACACAACATGGTCAAGTCTGTCCCAGCAATACCCCACCATCCTGACACCAAATTTCTGTCTAGGTCACAGTTTCTATTGCTGCGATAAAACACCACAGGCAAAAACAGGAAAGAGTTTGCTTGGCTTACAATTAAACTTCACAGCCCATCATCAAAGGAAGTCTGGGTAGGAACATGGAAGCCAAAACTGAAGCAGAGACCCAGAGGAAGCACTGCTTATTGTCTTGCTCCTTGTGGCTTCTTCAGTCTGCTATCTTTCTTTCTTTCTTTTTTCCCCATCTTTATTAACTTGAGTATTTCTTATTTACATTTCAATTGTTATTCCCTTCCCGGTTTCCAGGCCAACATCCCTCTAACCCCTCCACCCCTTCTTTATGGGTGTTCCCCTTCCCATCCTCCCCCCATTACCGCCCTGCCCCCAACAATCACGTTCACTGGGGGTTCAGTCTTGGCAGGACCAGGGCTTCCCCTTCCACTGGTGCTCTTACTAGGATATTCATTGCTACCTATGAGGTCAGAGTCCAGGGTCAGTCCATGTATAGTCTTTAGGTAGTGGCTTAGTCCCTGGAAGCTCTGGTTGCTTGGCATTGTTGTACATATGGGGTCTCAAGCCCCTTCAAGCTCTTCCAGTTCTTTCTCTGATTCCTTCATCGGGGGTCCCGTTCTCAGTTCAGTGGTTTGCTGCTGGCATTCGCCTCTGTATTTGCTGTATTCTGGCTGTGTCTCTCAGGAGCGATCTACATCCGCTCCTGTCAGCCTGCACTTCTTTGCTTCATCCATCTTATCTAGTTTGGTGGCTGTATATGTATAGGCCACATGTGGGGCAGGCTCTGAATGGGTGTTCCTTCAGCCTCTGTTCTAAAGTTTGCCTCCCTATTCCTGCCAAGGGTATTCTTGTTCCCCTTTTAAAGGAATGAAGCATTCACATTTTGGTCATCCTTCTTGAGTTTCATGTGTTCTGTGCATCTAGGGTAATTTGAGCATTTGGGCTAATATTTCAGTCTGCTTTCTTATATGAGCCAGGACCATCTGCCCTGGGGTGGTACTGTACACAGTGGACTGGGCTCTCTTATATCACTTATTCACCTAGAAAATACCCTAGCGACTTGCCCACAGGCGATATGACGGAAACATCTTTTCAAATGAGGTTCGTCTCCTCCCACATTACTCTTGGGTCAAGTGGACAAAACAAAACAAAACAAACAAGATCAATAAAAAACAATTAACCAAGACAGTAAGAAACACAGTCAGTGGAACATCTGTCATTGACTGGAGTTATCCCTCACAGTGTCTAAGACTTGTTAAAGGAGAAGATCCCACTGTGCTGAGTACGATACAAATAAACCCTGTGTGTGGTAGCAGCTGTGTTTTTTTGTGTTCTTGTCCCTTGCTATATTGAGTGGGTGGTTTTTTTCAACCAATTTCAGTTTGGGTTCAGAGATAAACCAATGCTTCATCCTTGTTAACCTTAGTCACACATGCTAATTTTTTTCAGTAGTTAATTATTTTTAATGTTTGGACCCACAGACAAAGATTCCTAAGAGGGTAGCATGAACTTCCTGGCACTGCTACTCACATGCCGTCTTATGAATGGCTCTTGTATTAGGCTTTAAAATCAGGGTGATTTTGCGTGATATTCCTGAATTCCCGACAAAGCTGTCACTATGGCCACAATACCTCTCTCAGGTGAGGACAGTACAAAGTTAAGGAGAAAATATCGTATTTTATAAATCAGCTACAATTTTTCCATGTGAGTAGAAAATACTCTGGTATGCAAATCTGTAAATATTCTTGAGTTACAATTTTTTTCAGCAGTTTATTCCAGAGCCAATTTTTCAAGAACTTTTACCGAAATTTAAATGTCAATCATATGCTGAAAGACCTATTGATAAGTTGCCTAAACTTCATAAATATAGATTATTTTCAAAGTGAAACGTTTTCTTTTTTTTTTTTCGTTTCCATCTTCTCATAGACATATATAATCTGTTAACAAAAGAAGTTTCTAACAAACAGAAGAATGAAATACTCAGTGGATTCTTTTATGTTTTTGGAAAATCTCAGCAAATTTACCTTGAACACTTCACTTCCTGGTTTTAATCTGTATGGGAGAAATGGTTTCATGTGCCAAATTTCCAGGTATCAGTTCAAACACTTTTATTTTTTTGCTCTAGGTCTCCAGTGCTGCTTTTTTGAGATATATCTTCAGAGGGTTGGTGTGTGTCATTGTGGACTCACTTTTTAGCCACCCACAACATCTGAACCTTGGAATTACATGTGAGAGTGCATGGGCGGTTCTCAAAGATTACAAAGAAAATATCCTGAAAATATCTTCCAAGCCTCGAGCTTAAGTGCAATGAAAAAAAAAAGCTGGTAATTTAGTAACAAGGATACTCAATGAAAATAAGATGCTGTTAGTTTTTGTTTTTGTTTTTGTTTTTTAACTTTTTCTGTCCAAATAAATATTTTGTTTTATTTGTCCATAGACTGATAAATTGTCAAACACTAGAGAAAAACATATTTAGTGAATTGGGAGTCAGTGAGAGTCAAAGCCATTACATATATATAAAAGTCAACCATCCAGTATGAAAATGCTTCCAAAAATAATTGTGGGCAAAGCTGTGGCAGTAAATCAAAACGTGTCCTACTAAAGCCATTGCACTTCACATGTATTTAAGCTTTAGGCTGGAATATAAACTCAAGTCTGTCACCATCAGTCAGTCCTATTTCTGTTAGAATCAGCCTTTCAAAGATGTCTAAGGAAATAACAGGAGTTCAGGTTTAATTTTAGTTTTCAATTTTTCTACACAGTAAGGTCTTATTTTTTTCTTAAGGCAAAAACATCCCACCCACATTTCATAAATGACTTGATTCACAGGCAGGTTCTGTAGGACAAGATGTGTTGACAGAAAGCTGGGCTAAGAAAGGCTGGTGTGGTAGGGACTCACCCTGCACTCTTGTTCTGCATGTGTTAATTTTGGAGAGGAATTATTTATGCTACCGTTGCAGATGCTTAGCCTAGAAAAAGCATGCTGTGGATGAGGGAAGGCTGAAGGCGGCTAAGGCTCACCTGGCAAAAAAAACGTCTGGATCTGGAGTTTCTAACAAGCTTTTGTTTTGCATAAAAACACATATTGTCAAGGTTTTGTTTTTAAATACAAAATGGAGTGTTTGTTTTGTTTTGCTCTTTCTTTTTTTTAAAAAAGAAGGATATATTAAATTTACATTTAAGCACAGAGTTGCAGGGGAAGATTCACTCATTCTCCAAATGAGTTTTGATAAAGTTCCACACATATAATCATTAAGAGGAATACCCATCTCACTATGGCAAATACATATCTGTCCAGGGTAGGAAGTGTGAGCTGCTTTCGCTAAACGAACTTTTTTTTTTCCAATCAAGAAAATCTACATTTCGGTCAAAATGCTCTGCTAAAAGCATTCCATTTTGTGGGCGCAGTGGCACAGGTGGCTGTTGGCTGCTAATTAAAGTAGCACAGACTTCGGATGTTTCCATAAGCACAGAAGGTGCTGCTGCGACGTAGATTTGCTAAAGAATACAACAGTGTCAGTCCCAGCCAAAATTGCTACCTATATTTACTCTCTAAGGGAACGTGTACCTATCCGTAGAGAAGAGCAGACTTGTGAAAACAGGACGAGAGGGGCATCTAATGATTCCATTCCTGATACCGCGTTGCTCTTGTTTTCAAAAGCACTGAGGTATTTGTCACTTCAGCAAAATAGGTTAGCAGCAGTTTCCTTGGCTTATCCCAGAGGCCGCTGATCAGAGGAGCAAACGAGGTCCATCCCATCAACAGGCAATAGACGGCTACGAAGGGAAACCCCTGTCTCAAAAACAAAACAAAACAAAACAAGCCAGCAATAGATTGCTCCTCTGAAGCCACTGTTTTCTGATAGAAGGTTGTCGATGAGCATTCCACACTCTTAAGAATTGGGAAAGGGGACTGGACACACCCAATCCCATCGCCTAGATGTCTGAGAAGAGGACAGCAGCTCATGTCTCAGGTGGGTGGTCCTCTCATCGGCTCCAGCAAGCATCTTTGGCAGCTCTCTGATATCTAGGGGATCCAGGGAGGCTGCACAGGTAACCGAGGCTACCCACAAATGTGGACTCCAGTGGATGCTGCTCTGACAGACCACTGAAGGTGACTTTCCCTTGGCTTAGAATCATTAAATGCAAGAGTCTGTGGTCACAAGCAACAGTGGTCAGGAGGCGATGGAACTTGAGTTGTGGAATTGTTTCCCACAGAGAAGTGATAGTGGGTAGCTCTTTTGCTAGCATGAAAAGCTCCGTAATCTTTGTTTGAGCAAAGGGATTGAACTCCAGCCGTGAATGTGTTCCTTCCAATCCAGTATCAATCGGTTTAGGTCAAATTTTATGTAACTTGGGAAAAATAAAATAGTTTCGATGTTACTTGCTGTAACAAGAGAGTGTAGCTAAGCACAGCTCATGAATATCTTATGAAGGCAGAGGCAGCTGTACTCTCATAGCTTGCCCTGAGCTTTTGTATAAATAGCCTGCATTTAGAAACGGTTCAATTGACAAGAAGCTTGACTGGGGAATTAGCACATGGAAACTACCAACTCGCCAAAAAAACTTCAGTGGGATTAAAAGACTGAAGTTACTTTTAGACGATTCTTGAATTGAATTATTTAAAGTCCAGGAAGTCATCCCTTTAAAAATGTTTATTACATTGGTTTATGTATCCTGTGTTTGAGTGTAGACCACAGAGCCTGTGTGGCAGTCAGAGGACAGTTTGTAGGAGTCAGTTCTCTCCTTCCACCACGTGGGTTCTAGGGATTGAATTCAGACTGTAAGGCTTGGAAGTAAGTATCTTTACCCTCTAAACTTTAGTACCAGTTATAACTTATATTAGCAATTACCAGTCCATAGTGTCTCAGCATAAAAAAAATAACATTTGTAAGTAGCAACCTTTTGTTTCTCAATGAAGTTATTTAGTTCATCTAGGTGTGCTTACCTGCATGACAAGCAATTGGTTTCTGTCCATTCTTCCATATATTAACAAATTTAGAGTAGATGTTATAATTCATAGCAAACGGTTGTTTCAGAATTGCAATGAATGTATCTTCATTTTGTAGAACAGTATCTTGATTTAAAAATGGCCCCATTATTATCACGTGTGTCAGGCTTCTTACTGTCATGACAAGATGCCAGATACACACAACTTATGGCAGAAAGTATTTGTTTTAGCTAATAGCTTCAGAGGATTCAGTCCACACTCATTGCTGTATCATTTCTTTCGGGTGACACAGAGCAGTGGTAGCATCAAGGCATCGGGAGCGTGTGTTGTTGCAAGCCTATTCACTTCCTGGGAGACAGAAAGTGGGGGCGAGACAAGATATGGCTCACTAGTGACCTGTTTACATCTCTTATAGTTTCTATCACTTCCCAGAATAGCACCATCACTTGAGACTGTTGGAGTACCTCTGTGGAAGTATGTTTCCACATATTCAATTGTTAATTCTGTGCCCTCAGATGGCTGAATGTTGGCAGGGTTTTGGTACTGTCATTTCTACACAATACCAGGTTTTCTATTTTGTAAATATTCATTCTTCCTCGCCTGCCTAAGGCAATCTAGAGTTGTACCTAATTGGATGTAATAAAGATCTGATGGGCAATAGCTGGGCAGAAAGTGGAGGGGGAATCTTATGGGCAGAGAAAGGGACTCTAGGAGAAGAAATCAGAGGTGGGAGATTCAGCCAGCAGACATGGAGGTGAACAGACAGACCAGAGTGGAACAGAGGTAGATGTGGTCATAGTAACAGGATTAGTCGTGTGAGAGAAGTCAGGAGATTGCCCAGCAAAAGGCCTAAATTTTAAATTATGAATAAGCTTCTGTGCCATTGTTCATATGGCCGACAGGACCAAGATAGTCCTAGAGGACTATAGGAGACACTTCAGTACACAGATAGACCCCGAACCTAAATATCATGAAGTTACTTTTTCCAAAATAACATTTTCCAAGTTAGTGCTCATGATCTGAACTTTCTGTTTCCATTTCTCTTCATCTTTTTTTTTCTTTTTTTCAGAGCTGGGGACCGAACCCAGAGCCTTGCACTTGCTAGGCAAGCGCTCTACCACTGAGCTAAATCCCCAACCCTCCATTTCTCTTCATCTTTTCTTACATTTGTGTGATTTGAACAAGAATGTCCCCATAGGCTCATATATTTGAATGTTAATCACCAGTTGGCAGAACTGTTTGGCAAAGATTAAAAGACACAAACTTGTTGGAGGAGTCACCCATCACTGGGTGTGGGCTATGAACTTTTAAAAGTCCACACCACCACCCCACCTCAATCCCTGTTGAGCTACCTGCTGCCTGTGGATCAGGACATAAAGCTCTCAGCTACCAATCTAGTGCCTTGCCTGCATACTTTCCACCATGATGATCGGAGACTCACCCTCTGGAACTGTAAGCAAGCCCCCAGTTAAATGCCTTCTTCCCGTAAGATCCGACTTGTTCATGGTGTCTCCTCACATCAATACAGCACTAAGACAAAGCGAGATTTTTAAAGGAGTTTTTCCACTCCAGTTTTCTATCTTTTGTAGTTTTTTTAGATGTTTCTGGGCAGCCATGCTAGTGACCTACTTACATCTCCTATAGTTTCTATCAGAATAGCACCACCATTTGAGCACAGTTTCAACGTTGTGGTCAATCCAGGATATTATTTTTTTTTCATTTGATCGATCAGCTCATTTTAGGATGGGTCCTGACCTTCCTCATTCTATTGCCGATTAGTGAAGGCTTGTTTATGGTCTGGGATCTGAAGACTTACTCTTGGATTCCTTTACGACGAGAACGTTCAGATCTTTTATATATTCTCTATGAGCCTCAAGATTATCATTACGTGGAAGGGCCTGGCGAGAACACCAGGAGCAAGAAAGCCCTCTCCCAAAAGCCCCCCAAAGCCTATATCCTCCTCACTCTGTCTTTCTCTAAGAAACCAGTGCCCAAAATTAACATCAATTCTATCCAGGTATAGAGTTATCGGCCAAGAAACCAATCTAATTGGTCAGAAACTCCAAAGAACCCTCCAAGAGGGATTTAAATTCCTTTTTATATCTGAAGATAACTTACATCAGCGCTCATAAGGGAAGCATTGACAAATCCAATTCCCCGCCAAGGAACCTTTATGAAGGTGATAAACAGAGGATGAAACAAGTCTTACAGAAGGGGTGTAAAGTCCTAGAAAGGACATTCTCCAGTATACCTTTATGCTGTCCCATGTCTTTTCTCCGCCTGGGGAAAGGGGTTTCTTGAGAAGGGCTTGAGAGTGAAGTGAGGGAAGATAGAGCACTAGAGACGGAGGGAGTGGACGGGAGAGGACGCTAAGAGAACCTTAAGGTCAAACAGGTGAGTAGAGGGAGGGAATGGAGTTGGGGAGGAGGAGGGCCCCTGGGAAGGTCTGTTAGTAAGACACCTGATTAGAATTGTAAGGGTAGGTAGTCCAAATGGTCCCGTAGGCTTCATCTTTATGGCTTTCAATTAAACCTGTTTGCGAGAAAAGACTGGATTCCTCACAGAATCCCCTCCAGTGTTCACTTTAGAACTGTCTTAGTGGACATAAATTCCTTAAGTCTGCTTTTTATCACAGACATAGTACTAAAGTAACTCCTAACGCCTTACCACTACATTAGTAAGTCAGAGCATCTCAGTCCTCATCGAAGGGGATTCTCCTTGCTGAAGATGGCGGTTAACCCAGAGGCTCCCAAAGCTGGTCAATCGTGCAGAGAATAAGGACTGTGGCATTTTCAGCTGTGAGTCGGACATATATATCATATACCCCTCCGCCCAAGGCTCAGCGGTCTTCACAGAAGCAGAGGCAGCAGAGTGTAAGAGCAAGAGGTGTCAATAACATCAAGGTAACCGTATTTTCCCCACCCAACAGGGCACACACATGAAATAACGACAGCATGAACAAGCATATGTGCAACAAACAAACCAACCAACCAATGCAGAGCAGGAAAGAGACTCCCACTGCTAGTTGAGGAGCTACTGTCATTTCCCAGAACAGATGTGTAGGATGATGTCACCCTGCAGGTGAAGACAGGTACGGGATAGAACTAGACCTGTCATTGGATGAGAAGGAAGGATGGGCGGGAGAAAAGTTTTAGAGGAGGAGAAGACTGGAGGAGAGAGAAGCAGCCGAGAGAGAACATGGCAGCGGATGTTAAGATTCCTCTCTGCACATCTACATTTGTTATGACTATTCTTTAGGGATGGATGTGTACAGGGCTTTGTATGTCTAGATGAGCAAACTATATCTTTTTTAGGTGGGCGATTATAACTTATCAATTGGATCAGAGGTTATTGTGTTGTGTGTTCTTTCATGTGCTGCTTTAATTGCGTTCAAGAGAGTGTGTGATGGCGAGACACACTGGGCCACCACGGAATTGGGATGTGTATGACTGGCATGGCGGCAGCCTGCCTTGGGAACTAGATGGGTAGAGAGATTGTTGCTGGGCTCAGAGAGTAGCCATCGGCAGTGTGATAATAGGATAGAGCTTAGCGAGTGAAATGGTTTGTTGACAGAGATGAAAATATCCGACAGATGCCATGTGGCCCCACAGTACTGGCACTAGTGCAGGATAAAAGAAACCTTTTTTAATTTTATTGCAATATAGATGCTAGGAGAAGAGAGTCAGATTTCTCTAATAACGTGATCCCTGGTAGGTTGACCATAGTTCTGGGTAGGCACTGGTCCTGTTTTCTAGGTGGGAAAAACAAACTGGACATTATAGGGAAGGAAAGGCAAAGAAATCACAACAGTGGGTGGGAAGAGATGGAGAGGTAAGAACATGATTATCAGAAGAGTTGGGGGATGAATCTGTCCAATTATATTGTATAAGATTTTCAAAGAATTAGCAAAATATTTAAAAATTTAAGATTCTATAAAAAATGAAAGTTCAGTTCCTCTAAAAGACCAATTTGTGTGTGTGTGTGTGTGTGTGTGTGTGTGTGTGTGTGTGTGTGTGCGCATGTGAAGATATTTTATAGCAGGATACCTATATATATATATGTATGTATATATATATATACACATATATATGTTATTTGTTACAGGGCTCTACAACATATAAAGAAATATAACAAAACAGAAAAGATGACTAGGTCAATTTAGAGTACAGTTTGAGTTTGCAACTTTCCTTTTTTAAAGTAATTGATACAGATGGACAAAACTCAACTATGGAAATATGAACATAAACAATTCTGAGTCAATCAATGTTGATAGAATGTTCTACCTAGCAAAAAAAATGCACATTTGTTGAAATGTACATGAATATTTTATTAAACCATATGCTGATGCTTAAAATACATTGAATAAATTTTAAAGAATCAGGGCTGGGAAGATGGCTCAGCCATAAAGTACTTGCCCTGCAAGGCTGGACTTCTGAGTCTAGATCCCTAGGAATCAAATAAAACCAGTCATAGTACACGTGCACGTGCAATCCCTTTGTGCCTGCAGGGAATGGAAGGCTACCACTGAGGAAGAATCTCTAAAAGTTAGCTGTGTTATAGTACAGCAAGTCCCGGCACCAAACAAGATTGAAAGGAGAGGAAGGGTGCCCAAGGATGTCCTCTGACCCCCAGGAGCACAGTGACACAGCCTTGTCTGCTTATGACCATTTCGTTACTTAGGGAGGGTTGCCTTCATGAGCATGGGTGGGGAGCTATTTACTTGAGCAAGAGCAACTTCACCAGTATCTGCATTAATGTGGATATGACTCTCTACCACCTGCCACAACTAACTGCCCATGACTCCTCCAGAAGGGTGAAGCCTCCTGAGTGCCTCTCACCTCTCCAACTGAATGTTGACGGCCTCTGCCTTGCATTGTTTTGTGCAGGTATCCACAACTGCTGTGAGTCTGGGCCTTCAAAAACCATGCCATGTTCAGAAGAAGAACAGCTTTATACAGCACCCCTTCCTACCCTATAGCTAGCAGTCTTTCTGTACCCCTTTTCCTCCAGTCCCTGAGACTTGAATGGGGATATTTATTCAGATCTCGTGTTTAGAGAGGAGCACTTGATAACCACATCCTCTCACATTAAGAGACTCTGCATTGACTATTACCCAGGATTTAGGATTCACTAGATAAGTGCATCTCAACCTCCCTAACCCTCTAAGTTCCTCTTGTTGTGGTGAAACCCAACCATAAAATTACAGCTCGCTCATACCCATAATTTTGTTACTGTCATGAATTTTAATGCAAACAACTGACTTGCAGATATCTGGAACATGGCCCCCTAAAGGAATTGCAGTCCACAGGTTGAGAACCACTGCTCTAAAGGGAAAGCAATAGCTTTGCTTATTTAAATCATAAATAAGAGAGATCTTTTTATCTTAGATACAATATTCTAGCCTAAGAAGCTGCAAGGAGGAAAGAGAGTTAAACTTACAATAGAGGAAATAAATGACAAGAAATGCTGAACAGGGAAAATAATGCTACCCCAGAACTCACAGGAAGGACCCAAGTGCAACATTAATTTCAGAACTGGGAAGACAGGAACAGACTGGAAATTACTGGCCAGCAGGCAGAGCTGAATGAGTAAGCTTTAGGCCTGGTGAGAGACTCTGTCTCAAAAGCTAAGATAGAGAGGAACCAAGGAAGACACCATGCACATGTCCCTATGTACGAGTACACACACAGTGCACACACACATGCAACGCTTAAAAAAAATCGAATGTTTAAAGTGTCAAGAAATGCAATAGAATGAGAAGGGAATAAAGCAAACCAAAAGAGTATAATTGAGGAGAAAATGTATCTTTGTGTGAAAACTTGGAGGAAGAAAGGGACATTAGGGAAACTTACGTAAGTTCTGTAAAGCTCATTTGTATTATTTTATCAATATTACTTTCTTTTGGGGGGTATAAAAATTTATTATATGTAAAAGACTATTACCACCCATGAATGCAGACAAGTGAGGACACAATGGGACAGACTGGAAGATGGCGAACTCTCTGGAAAGTGAACAGGTTTAAGTGACTGGGAGACCCGTGCCAAACACCACGGGACCTCAGAGCAACAAGTGAGTGCTGTGTGAGCCCACCAAGCCTCTCCTATTGGAGCAAGGGCCTCAAGGATGGCTTCCCAGCGTGGCTCAGGATGATCTGGAGTCGGGGCAACACCACTGTAAGCAAGGCATTTATTTAATTGAAAGATTTCCACAAGCTATACATGACTTTCGAGCCACCGCAACTCAAATATAAAGCATTAAGTTACAGGCTGTGGGAAAAGAAGGCGGCATGAATCAGTAACTCCTTCCAGTC